>NW_028295132.1:0-195000 GCF_964341445.2 Mesoplodon mirus | reverse complement strand
TGCTCTGCAACAAGAGAAGCCACAACAGTGAGAAGACCGTGCACCACAACTAGAGAAAGCCCGCACTCAGCAACAAAGACCCAACACAGCCAAAAATTTATTTTTTTTTAATCTAGCAGATTACCTGGCTTTTAGTTGACCCACTAGTAAATAGCAGTTATGTACTTTGTTTTCTATAAATGCTTTAACCCCTAGTAAATAGCAGTTACTTTGCTTTCTATAAATGCTTTAACCCAGGTGACTTCATGTTTTTTAAATTTTCCCAGTAATGTTGGTTGTTCCTCTTTAGGGCACCAGGAATTACAAAACTATCAAGAATTCTACATTTTTTTTTTTTTTTTTTTTTTTTTTTTTTGCGGTACGTGGGACTCTCACTGTTGTGGCCTTTCCCGTTGCAGAGCACAGGCTCCGGACGCACAGGCTCAGTGGCCATGGCTCACGGGACTAGCTGCTCCACGGCATGTGGCATCTTCCCGGACTGGGGCACAAACCCGCGTCCCGTGTATCGACAGGCAGACTCTCAACTACTGCACCACCAGGGAAGCCCAAGAATTCTAGTTTTGACTCCCTATCATAGCAGTTTTTATTGTGACATTTCACTGAAACTGGAAGGGGGAATAGAATTTTCAAAGAATTTTCAAAGAATTTTTCCTTTTTTAACCAATCAAGAATGGTCAACTATTCAGATATATTTTCTTCTATTCACTCCTTTCCTGGTTTTAGTTTGTTTTTAAACGTTGCAATTCTGGGGAGAAGTTATATATAATTAAAAGACTTTAGCATAGATTTAATTGTAAAGGGACAATTTGTGGTCCCTTTGGGATATTTAATCCTAAATCCTAAATATCCCAAAGGAGCAGACACCTCATAGGTCTAGTTCTTTAGATACTATCAACAGCAGTTACATGTAATGAGATTAAAGATTAATTGTAGATTTGGAGGAGTTCCCATGCACCCCCTCCTCCCAGTGACTTAAAATGTTTCCCATTACAAATATAAATGAAAATTAAGGTTTTTTTAACTTAAAAAAAAAACAGTGCTCCTTTTTTTTATCATGAGCTTTGAATTTTATTTTTTATTGAAGTATTAGTTTCAGGTATACAGCAAAGTGATTCAGTAATATATATACATATATATGTGTGTATATATATATATATTCCTTTTCAGATTCTTTTCCATTATAGGTTACTACAAGATATTGAATATAGTTCGCAGTGCTATACAGTAGGTCTTTGTCATTTATTTTATATATAGTAGTGTGTATCTGTTAATCCCAAACTCCTAATTTATCCCTACCCCACTTCCCCTTTGGTAACCATTTATTTTCTATGTCTGTGAGTCTATTTCTGTTTTGTACATAAGTTCATTTGTATCATCTTTTTAGATTCCACATATAAGTGATATCAAGATATTTTTCTTTGACTTATTCACTGAGTATGATAACCTCTAGGTCCATCCATGTTGCTGCAAATGCCATTTTTCATTCCTTTTTCATGGCTGAGTAATATTCTAGTGTGTGTGTGTGTGTGTGTGTGTGTGTGTGTGTGTGTGTATCCACTCATCTGTCGATGGACACTTTGGTTGCTTCCATGTCTTGGCTATTGTAAACAGTGATGCTATGAACATTGGGGTGCATGTATCCTTTCCAATTAGAATTCATTTTCATCTTTTCTGGGTATATGCCCAGGAGTGGGATTGCTGGATCATATGGTAGTTCTAGTTTAGTTTTTTGAGAAACCTCCATGCTGATTTCCATAGTGGTTGCACCAAATTATGTTCCCACCAACAGTGTAGAAGGGTTCCCTTTTCTCCACACCCTCTCCAGCATTTATTTTTTGTAAACTTTTTGATGATGGCAATTCTGACTGGTGGAGGTGATACCTCAGTAGTTTTGATTTGCGTTTCTCTAATAATTAGCAATGCTGAGCATCTTTTTGTGTGCCTGTTGGCCATCTGGATGTCTTCTTTGGAGAAATGTCTATGTAGGTCCATTTTTTGATTGGGTAGTTGGGTTTTTTGTTATTGAGTTGTACGAGCTGTTTGTATATTTTGAAAATTAAGCCCTTGTTGGTCACATCATTTGCAAATATTTTCTCCTAGTCCATAGGTTGTAGTTTTGTTTTGTTTATGGTTTCCTTTGCTGTGCAAAAGCTTATAAGTTTGATTAGGTCCCATTTGTTTATTTTTGCTTTTATTTCTTTTGCCTTGGGAGGCTGTCCTAAGAAAACATTGCTATGATTTATGTCAGAGAATGTTTTGCCTATGTTCTCTTGTAGGAGTTTTATGGTGTCATGTCTTATATTTAAGTCTTTAAGCTATTTTGAGTTTATTTTTTTGTATAGTGTGAGGGAGTGTTCTAACTTCATTGATTTACATGCAGCTGACTGTCTAGCTTTCCCAACACCACTTGCTGAAGAGACTGCCTTTTCTCCATTGTATATTCTTGCCTCCTTTGTCGAAGATTAATTGACCATAAGTGGGTGGGTTTATTTCTGGGCTCTGTATTCTGTTCCATTGATCCATGTCTTGTTTTGTGCCCATACCACACTGTTTGGATTACTGTAGCTTTTGTAGTATTGTCTGAATTCTGGGAGGGTTATGCCTCCAGCTTTGTTCTTTTTCCTCAGGATTGCTTTGGCAAATCTGGGTCTTTTGTGGTTCTGTATAAATTGTAGGATTATTTATTCTAATTCTGTGAAAAATGTCATGGGTAATTTGACAGGGCTCGCATTAAATCTGTAGATTGGTTTGGGTAGTATGGACATTTGAACAATATTAATTCTTCCACTTTGAGAACATGGGATATCTTTCCATTTCGTTGAGTCATCTTCAGTTTCTTTTATCAATGTTTCACAGTTCTCAGCAAATACGTTTTTCACCTCCTTGGTCAGGTTTATTCCTAGGTTTTTTGTTTTTTGTTTTTGATGTGATTATAAAATGAATTGGTTTTTTACTTACTCTTTCTGATATGTCATTATTACTGTAAAGAAGTGCAACAGGTTTCTGTATGTTAATCTTATATCCTGCTACCTTGCTGAATTCATTTATCAGTTCTAATAGCATTTGTGTGGAGTCTTTATGGTTTTCTATATAGAGTATCATTGTCATCTGCATATAATGACAGTTTTCCCTCTTCCCTTCCAATTTAGATACCTTTTTAAAAAGAACCCAGTGCTTTTAAACACTGCTGGATTTACTCTTTTTTTTTTTTTTGTGGTATGCGGGCCTCTCACTGTTGTGGCCTCTCCCGTTGCGGAGCACAGGCTCCGGACACGCAGTCCCAGCGGCCATGGCTCACGGGCCCAGCCGCTCCGCGGCATATGGGATCCTCCCAGACCGGGGCACGAACCCGCATCCCCTGCATCGGCAGGCGGACTCTCAACCACTGCGCCACCAGGGAGGCCCTGGATTTACTCTTAACTAAAGGCAACATGGGTAGGTACAGTTTTGAGAATGATTGATAATAACCAGCCTAAATGATTAGAGCATGTCATTAATAGAGGAGTTTAATTTTTAAAGATCTTGCTATTATTTTTTTAATATTTTCCCCATTATTTTTAGGAACATTTAAGTTATGTTGTGTGTCCTCACAATAATTGCACACGTGAGAACAATATGACTTGTGTGACAATGCTTGCCTGCAGAGTCAGATTGAATTTAGACCCTGGGATTCCCTGTATAGGTAGACGAATTAGGTATTCTCTGTAGTCTCATCTATGAGTTGAAATACTAATACCTAACTTCCCAAGAGTGGTTGTGAGGATTAAATAAGGGAATTTATATAAAGTAGCTGTTATTTTCACCATTTCTTGATGTATACCCTATATTCTTGATTTATACAGTATTCTATAGTCTATAAATGATTTTCCTATCCTTTTGGTTTTAGTCCTGTAGGAACCATATGAAATGAGCACAAATAGATACTATTTCCATTTGTATGTTACCATGGTACATCTTTTTTCCATCCATTTATTTATTTATTTATCTATGAAGTGTTTTATGTAGGAAGTATATATTTGGGTCTTGCATTTTTATCTAATCTGACAATCTTTTTTTAAAACATCTTTATTGGAGTATAATTGCTTTACAATGGTGTGTTAGTTTCTGCTGTATAACAAAGTGAATCAGTTATACATATACATACATCCCCATATCTCTTCCCTCTTGCATCTCCCTCCCTCCCATCCTCCCTATCCCACCCCTCTAGGTGGTCACAAAGCACTGATCTGATCTCCCTGTGCTATGTGGCTGCTTCCCACTAGCTATCTATTTTACATTTTGTAGTGTATATATGTCCATGCCACTCTCTCACTCTGTCCCAGCTTACCCTTCCCCCTCCCCATATCCTCAAGTCCATTCTCTAATAGGTCTGCATCTTTATTCCCATCTTGCCCATAGGTTCTTCATGACCATTTTTTATTTTTTTTTAGATTCCATATATATGTGTTAGCATATGGTATTTGTTTTCTCCTTCTGACTTACTTCACTCTGTATGACAGACTCTAGGTCCATCCACCTCACTACAAATAACTCAATGTCATTTCTTTTTATGGCTAAGTAATATTCCATTGTATATATGTGCCACAATCTTTGCCTGTTAGTTGTGTTTAGACCATTTATATTTAATGGGATTTTTGATATTTGGGGGTTTAGATTACCATCTTCCTATTTTTTTTATTTTTCCCATTTCTTCCCATTTTCCTTTTTCTGCTTTATTTTGAACTGAGTATTTTTCATAATTCTACTTTATTAGCTGGTTTATTAGCTAAACCGTGTGTATGTGTGTGTGTGTGTGTGTGTGTGTGTGTGTGTGTGTGTGTGTTTAGCATGTGCTTTAGAGTTTGTAGTATACATCCTTATCACAGTATGCTTGTAATTGACATTATACTATGTCACATACAGTAAAAGAATCTTGTAACAGTACACTACCATTTTCCCCTCCTGGGCTTTATACCATTTTGCCATACATTTTACTTAGCCATATGTTAAAACCCTGCAATACATTGTTATTTTTGCCTTAAGCCATCTATTATCTTTTAAAGAGATAATACATGTTCTTTTTTTTCTTTTTTTTCAAGCTTTTTCCTTCTGTTTCATTTTAGATAGTTTCTACTGCTATATTTTCCTTTTTAAAAATATATATATTTATTTATTTGGCAGTGTTGGATCTCCATTGCTGTGCACGGGCTTTCTCCATTTGCCATGAGCGGGGGTTACTCTTCGTTGCAGTGTGCGGGCTTCTCATTGCGGTGGCTTCTCTTGTTGCAGAGCATGGGCTCTAGGTGCACGGGCTTCAGTAGTTGTGGCTCATGGGCTCTAGAGCGCAGGCTCAGGAGTTGTGATGCACGGGTTTAGTTGCTCCATGGCATGTGGGATCTTCCCGGACTAGGGCTTGAACCTGTGTCGCCCGCATTGGCAGGTGGATTCTTAGTCACTGAGTCACCAGGGAAGTCCCATCTACTGCAACTATGTTAATCTCCTGCCGTGTCTAACCTACCTTTAATCCCATAGAGTTTAATTTTCATCTCAACATTGTCATTTTAGCCTCTAGATTAGACTTTTAACAAAATCTTTTGTCTCTACTTAACATGTTCAGTCTCTCCTCTTAGTTCCTTGAACATATAGAATACAGGTATAACCTTTAATATCCTTATCTGCTAATGCTATCATCTCTTTGATTTCTGAGGTGGTTTTGATTGATTGCTTTTTCTCCTATCATGGGTCATATTTTCTTGCTGTTTTGTGTGCCTGGTAATTTTGGCTTTTTGTTTTACCTTGTTGGTTATTGGGTATTTTTATATTCACTTGAGCTTTATTATGGAACATGATTAAATTACTTGAATCATTTTGATCTTTTCAGGTTTGGGGTTTAAGCTTTATTAGGCAGGATGAGAGCAGCATTTAGTCTAGGGCTAGTTTATGCCCACTGTTGATGCAAAATCTTTTGAGTACTCTACCCAATGCCCTCTGAATTATAAGGTTTTCCATGCTGGCTGGTGGGAAGAAGAGCTCTCCCTGGCCTGTGGGCTGTGGGGATTGCTTCCTCTCTAATTAGAGTCTCATCCTTTTGAGTGGTTCTGTCCTGGCCCCAGTAGTTTCCTCACAAATGTGATGAACTCAGGCGGAGAGTTCTCTTTCTGTGTGCAGCTCTGCTCTCCAGTCCTCTACCCTGCAAATTCTAACTGCCTCAGCTTCTTTGGACTTGCAGCTCCTTCACCTTAGGGTGGCTCTGCCTGGGTCCCCCTTCCTGCACTGTGGCCTGAAAACATCTCTCCATAGAGTAAGGTGGGACAATCCTTGGGCTCACTTCATTTTTCCACCATCTCCCAAGGGTCACTGTCCCTCGTTGCCTGATGTCCAGTATCTTGAAAACTGCCGTTTCATATAGTTTGTTTAGTTTTCTAGTTTCAGATAGAGTAAGTCTAGTCCCTGTTGGTATATCCATTTTGCAAACTAGAAAACTGGGGGTCTGAAATAGTAAGTAGCTGTGAGCTATTAGTGGAACCACAACTGGAATCTAGGCATTATACATCAATACCTGATGCTTTTTCCACAATATCATACTGCCTTTTCTAAGTAACAATTTCCTCATGGAATTGAAACTTATCCTTTTAAGACTTAAAGCTTAGTTTGAACCATTTTTGTTGGAAATTTAAAAAAAAAATATTTAAGTACCCCTGCCTTCTTAAACAGAGCATTTTGAATATATCTGAACCTCTTCATTATCAACATTATTTATAATCTTATACAGTGGTTATCAACCCTATCTGACCCAAGTAATCCCTTTTGAATAAGATATTTTATAATGCCCTTTTATTCTGAAGAGTCTGAGCCCTTGAGAAACATCAGGCTGGGTTTCTGCACTTGCTATTTACAGTTAGGATGGGCAAAGGAGTGCCAGACGGTGCCTGGCATATTCCTCCCTGTCCCCACTGTATAAAAGCAGCCTCCTCTCCCTACTGTTGAGGGTCAGGTACTCCTGCCAAAATGGTGACTCTTAGACTTCAGGTCCCTGGACACAGAGTTCAAAGTGCCCTGGGGGACAGCCATAGCTTGTAGTTGAATGGATCCCTGCTGTGTGCCCTTGCAAGTGTAACACTCTTGAGAAGTAGGACCTCCAATCCTGCAGGGCCCAGCTTTGTGAGGACAGCAAGCACAAAATCCCCCAGTGAGTCATGGGACGTGATGGTGAGTGGAGCTACTCTTGCTTCTACCCGTTGGTTCCTGGACCCATGCATTATTGGAAAAAAAGGGTCATGTAGAGGTCCCTCTTTTTTTTCTTTTTTTTTTTTTGTGGTACACGGGTCTCTCACTGCTTTGGCCTCTCCCATTGCGGAGCACAGGCTCCGGACGTGCAGGCTCAGCAGCCATTGCTCAGGGGCCCAGCCACTCTGCGGCATGTGGGATCTTCCCAGAGCGGGGCACGAACCCATGTCCCCTGCATCGGCAGGCAGACTCTCAACCACTGCACCACGAGGGAAGCCCGAGGTCCCTCATTTAATGAGTATTCCACATCCTGAAAGATGGCACTGCAGTCTTTTAGCATATTGTCTCTGAATACTCTGAGTTGGTGCTTCACCTGTGCCTTCAAAAGGCAGTTCCAGTGTTCTGTGAGGCTGGCTGCTTCTGGCTGGTGCAGGATGTAATACAACCAGTGGATTCCATGGTCATGGGCTCACTCCCCCTCTTCCTCTGCTGTAAAGTGGGTTCCCTGGTCAGATGCTCTGTTATATAGGACTCCACACCTGTGGAATGGGGAATCTGTATGGATAGTGGTGCTGCCTGAGGCTCTGCAAACAGGGAAGACAAGCCCATACCTAGTATAGCTATCCACCCCTGTGAGGGACAAAGTGCCGGCCCTTCTGGGATGAAGGGAGTCCAAAGTAGTTGATTTGCCACCAAGTAGCCAGTTGGTCTCCCTGAGGACTAGTGCCTATCGCTGACAGGTTAGCCATTTCAGAGGCAGCAGTAGCTAGATTGACCTTGGTAATCTATATACATGTTAGGGAATGCAGTGGATTCCTGCCCACCTCCCAGATCTGCTCTCCACCACTCTGACTCAGCTCTCTGCCCTTAGGAGGCTGACCTCTTTGCATTGCATCATCTGGGCTCCCTTGCCCTGTAGGTTTGGTCAGTGGGAGGCCCAGCAGTTCAGAGAGTAAGAGGAGAGAGAGATTATCCCCCAGCTCCTTACCTTCCAAGCCATGGTTTTGCAGAGGTGGTATCCCTTGACCAAAGGCCACAGCTCCTGTTGAGCTGACCTTTGTTGAGCTCCGAGCATTCACAGGGTTCCCACACAGTTCATTCTTCTCCCCCCTGTAGCTAGAGATGATAGTGGCCTCCCACTGTTTATACTCCAGAGTGCTTCTTCAACATCCCCTGTTGACTTCCCTTTATCTGCCCCACCATGTAGACAGTCTCTACAATCAGACTGTCTTCAGTCTGAGGATGCCATCTGTTCCTTCCAGGACCCCAGCTTACAAAACAGAGTATTTTCTGCCTTGTCTTTTAAATTAAGCTGTAGACAGTAAACATATTTTCGCCTTTCCTTAATTCACTTGACAAATATTTGCCAGATCCTGTACTGCTCTTTGAGAAAACAGGGGTGAACAAGACAAATGGATAACTTTGTCTTGTTAATAAAAAGGTAGCTTCAAACAGTGATAAATGATCTTCCTGAGTAATCCTTCTGAGGACTGCGAGTGAAGCCTCCTTAGATTGGACAGTCTGGGTAGGTCTTTTGGAGATAGTGAGGTTTAAGGACCTGAGGACCTTGACCTGAAGGAGGAGCTTGCTCAAAGATCTGAGAGCAGGATATTCCAGATAGTGAGGCTGTAGGCAAGGGCAGAGGCCAAAGAGACCAAGGAGCTTGGCTTGTTTAATACACAGAAGCTTCTGGAATATGGTGAACAATACTTTACAGGTGATGGGCAATTTGCCTATGTGTTTGTAGCAAGAATGATGTGCCCACTTGTAACATGGTGTTGGCCTCTTTTCAAAGAAGACAATCCAGTTTGCTGAGCAAGTACTTTTCAGACAATTTATTGGGCATACGCTAGATCTTAGCAAGACCTATCTCTGTATAACCGCTTAACTGTGACCCCAAGTTACCTAAGGTCACAGCTACAAAGTTGCAGAGGTGAGATGCCAACCATTTGTTTTATTCCAATCTTGGAGGTAACTTTCCCCTCCAAATTCAGGAGTTAAGGAGGAATATGTCAGCTGAAGGTCCTCAACCGCATTCAGAGATAAGTAATCTATCCAAAGACGCTAATAAATCCAAAGATACCCAGAGAGTGGGAAGATATAACAGGTCTTGTTTTCAAAAACGGCTGTGGATTTGCCCAAATTACAAAGGTCCAAGCAAGTCTGTTGTTTTTATTTGATTATTACTGGAGTTAGTGGGAGAGTTATGTGGGACCCATTTTAGGATACAATATGCCTGGTAGGAATCTGAGCCAGCAGAGAATGTGCTTGACTTCCAGCCTTGCCCCCCTTTCTTGAAAAAGACTGTTCCGGCCATTTGATTCTCATTCAGGCTTTCCTACTTTACCCCTGGGGTGTACATTTGCATCAGAATCGCAGTATAGGTTAAATGTGGTGCATACTAGATGATTATTTTTGGCCAAGTTGTGTTTCCACTACAGAATTAAGCCATCCGCTCATCAAAAGTTGGAGTTCTTTTCCCCTATCTTTTGCATTTGTTAAAGCCTACATTTTCTCAAATGAAAGACTTCTCTAGGTCAGGAACAAGGTCTTTCAATTTGTTTCCAGCACCGCATGTCTGGCACATAATAAATGGTGAGAGTATTAAATATTCTAAGAGGCATCCTTCCACTGGGCTCAATCCCGACCCTGACTGCGTCTGTAAGGATGAATGCACAAGAGGTCGCTTTCCACCACCAAGCGGCGCTAGGGCACCATCTAGAAAGGATTCACTAAGTTTTCCACAGGGTTTGAAGTTTCGTACTTCAAAACTTGTGACACTTCAAAGTGTCAGGTTAATTCACAAGTCGAGGGGAATTTTCCCAACAAATGAATGATGCCGCAGCCAGGGGTAGGCTGCAGAAGGCGCTCTGAATCTCTGGGTGCACCACAGACCTCTTGGGATCGCAGCTGGAACTCGGGCTGCGGAGTCGCAGAGGTGCATGCACGGGAGTGGGTGCAGCCCGGCGTCCAGGTGAGGGCGGAGGTGCGTGCTGCGCGCGGGGTCAGCCAGGTACGCGCTGTGGGGCTCCGAGGAGCCAGCTCCGTTTCCGCCCCCGCCCCCTCGCCACGCAGTTCTGGCCTGGCCGCTCCTCGCCTGGGTGGGTCCCGGCCCCTCTTCTGGCAGGGTCTATTTGCATAGAGGAAACTGCCCAAAGTGGCCGCTGTGGAGGAGCTGGCGGCAGGGAAGCGGGCGTGCGCCGCGGTCCGCTGCTGCCTGGAGGCCAAGCCCCGTGCCGGGCCGAACTCGTTCCTCGGGCTCTCCAGCACGCTCAGCCAGCGACCCCGGCTCTGTGCACCGTCCTCTCTGAGAGTCCACCCGCGATGAGCTCACCATGAGTCCAGGCCAGGGCGCCGGTGGCGTCGCGCGGAAGGGCTGCCGGACGGGCGGCGGCGGTGCGCAGCTCCCCGCGACAGCAGCCGGGGCCTGGGCGGTGAGCGCGTTGTGCTTGCCACTCTCCGCCGGCTCAGCGGTCGCCTGCCTGCTGCTGGGCGTCCAGGCCGCCACGCTGCAGCGCCGGGTGGCGGCGCTCGAGGAAGAGCGGGAGCTGCTGTGGCGCGTGGGGTCGCCGGACACCCTGGTCGCCTGGGCCGAGCCGCAACTGGAGCACCTGCTGCGCGAGGTAAGTCGCTGAGCATGGGGCTGGGATTGTCCGTGCACCGGGAGCCGTCGCGGTGCGGAGCGGCCGCCGGCCAGCCGTGAGCGCCTGAGTCCGTCCGAGCAGCCTGCGCGGGGTCGGGGGTGGGGTGGGGTGGGGAGGGAGGCTGGGGTGCTGGCGGCCGAGGGGTCCTGCTGTCCCTGCTCCAGCCTCAGGGTCGGCCTACGTGAAAAACAACCTAGAAGGGCTGTTTCGGGGACGAGCAGGGGGAGGAAGAGGAAAGACTGCGGGCTTTGAAATAACAGATCTGGGGGCGAGTCTCCACGGGTGTGTGCACTCGGACCGGTGGCTTCCCGCCAGCATTAAGGGCCTGCCTTCCTACCTGTGCCGGGATAATGAAGAAGCTCTTGCGGGAAGTGTGTGGTGACTTCTGTCACTGGTAGCAGGTATAGTTCCCAACGCTGATATACCTGCAGAGGTGTGGGGCCCCCAGCAGACCGGAGGTTTCCTGGTGGCAGGAAACCTCAGTCAGAACCTGGCCGGGGCCCTTGGAGGCACATGGTCAATCCAACCTGCCCTGTCCAGCCTACGGCCCCTCAGGAAATTGTTTCAGAACAGCTCCATCTTGGAGATGCTGTGCTGTGCCTGGGGTTGCTTGGGCTCAGCGCTCACCCAGGGCAACCCAGACCTGAGGGGGTGCCAACATCAGCTTGGCAGGGTGAGGGGAATCAAAAACAGTCCGGGCCAAAAAATACAGACTCTGGATTCGGTCGACGCCACCTAGGCGATGCCACCTGGGCATTGTGGACCCAGCAGATGCTGAGTTTCCTTGCTGGAAGCATCATATGAGACTCTCGGACACTTCTGTTAAGGTTGCTGCTATGTGTCTTCAAAGCAGGAGCCACATTTGGGACTTCAAATCTCTCACCCATCATGCTGATCAAAACCTCCAGCAGGGCACCTCCCCATAGAACAGTGGTGGTAGACTGGCCAGAGTGCCCCTGTTTGTGCTGGCCTCCCTTGCCTGAGCCATCCTCTTCTTCCTAGGAAAGGCAGCTACCCCAAGGTGGCAAGCATACTCCCCAAAGGGGCATCCTCAACTGTAGTATGAATAGCACCACAGTGTTTCAAGGTGGAGGAGAGGATGGGCAGGGCTGTTACTACCATTTCCCCTGAGCTGTGCCCAGCTGTGATCTTTATTACTGTAGCTGTGTATCCATTTTTGAGTTAATTTGGATTCTTTAAGGTGAATGGGAGAAGACTGTACCATGCCTTTGTGTTCACCATACCTATTTCTTAGTCACTTTAATTGAAGCCAGTATCACATCTCTTCTAATTTGGTTTTGGGCAAAATTGCTGCTTCATGAAATGATTTCCTATGTTCCTCTTGAAAGTGCCTGCAGACTTTAGAAATCTCTCTGGAGCCCTGCTGGCAACTCCTGGTGATGTTTTCATAATTGCAGCCCATTACCTTTAGGCAAGTCCTTAGAGACAAGGATGTTGAATTGATTTATGGAGGGCCAGTAAATTTTCTCCCTGTTAGTGATATAACTGAGGCTGTTCTTTCGAATGGGGGGCCCCTTTTACTTAATAAAAAATAAACTGCAAGCTTTGATTGAGTAAATCAGAAATCCCAGTAAAACCTTTTAGAAGGAACTTGCAAATTGTGTCCATTAATAGGGAGGGGAGTCCTGGGAAAGCAGCCACTGCTGAGATTTTCAAGTCCTGAACTATGCAGATCATAGGAGGCTTCATCCTGCTTCCAAGGAGTTATTGGGCAGAGTATTCCCCCTCTCCCTCTCTGTTTCTCTCTCTCTCTCTCTCTCTCTCTCTCTCTCCAAACCACTCTCCCCCCGCGCCCCCCACACTTCTTTCCTCTTCATTAGTAAGGGGAAGGGAAAATTTGAAATCCTGGGATTTCCACTTGAAATTCGCTATACCATTCTGCAGGCTGTACCATTAGCATAGGACACATCTTAACACTTCGTGCTACTAGCTAACCAAATTTGGTGTTGAGGAGTCTCTACTTGGAGCATCTGAGATGCCACACTATGAATGCAGTTGGGGTTCAGCTTCTGGCTGTTTGAGTGTCCCTCTGAAAAGGCATCTCTTTCCCAGGGCACCAATCTGTTCCTGCTCCTAGCCATTCTTCTTACAAATGTCACTGGATGGGAAATGTGCATGGCCTGGCCAGTGATCCTGAGAGTCCCTGGCTGAGATGAGGGGACTCATGGGAGGTGCATAGTGGGAGTTGGTAATTGGGTTTAAATAGATGTGAAGATAATTTAGGAAAACTCTTCGATATGAAGGACAAATAAATAATGAACTGAAAATCTCTTAAAGAAAGAACCTTTGTACTTGAACATGTTTTTCAGTTCTAATTTGTTCTCAGTGAAGCATCCTTTCAGCCTGTGCTGAAGTAGTTGTGTATGTGAGGATGCCTGCAGCTTGTCCTTTTACCAACAAGCTTGTTTTCAGAGAATAGAAATCCTTACCAACCATACACAACTTTAATGTCAGAAAAAAATAAGGAAACAATAAGCCAACAGAAGCCACTGTTAATATGGGACCCACTGTCTTTGTTCCCTTGGGAACAGAACTGTGAAATAACTTCTTTGGGACTGGCTGATGTGCCTGATAATGTAGATATAGAAGCTACAAAAAAGGGATATTCATGATAACTCATCATTATTAAAGACCCTTCCCATGGTACAAAATAAAGAAATGGTTTTCAGAAAATAAAGCAAGATTTTTGAGCAAGAGTCATTAACAATAGTATCTTCAGTACGACCCAAAAATATAAATGCAAAACAAGCATATGATATTATGCTTTTAAAGTGCCTTAAAGAGCTTGCCTCGGTAATCAACCCCCCCATTAGTTATACCTATAGTTACAGTATTACAAAAGCTTAAATTTTAGAGTATATAAAATAGCTGCTATACTACAGCAAAAATTTTAATGCAAGAATTAAAGAAATATTTAGTTGTATTCAGAGGAAACTATTTTCAGCTTACGAGTGATTTATTGTTGGCTGTTGGTCTTCCATTCTCCAGACCAATCAGTTTGAAAACAAGAAAAACCCAGAGACTCAGGGTAAAATTCAAGTCCTTTCCTTCCCTACCATCAACTATATATATTGGTTAAGTTACCATAAAACCCAGAATCAAATGTAGCTTTTTTTGGCCTCTGTGGCAGCTTTTCACTTATCAGGACTGCTCTAAGGTGTATGCTTTAATAAAAATGCCAATTTTTGAATCCCATGGCACAACTGGAGATGGAGTATAAATCAGAGCTACATTTGTTTCCTTGACATTTCCTGGCTCCCAAACCAAAGAAGTTTATAGTTACTTCCTGGCATGCTCACTTTATCTCTCCACTCTTTTTTTTTTTCTTGTTTTATTTGGCAGAAGTTTAGGAGAGCTTTATAATAATAGCAGCATGTTTCGAATGAGCCAACTGTTGGGACATTCCTTTCACAGATATATTTTGGAATTGTTGAATTGGACTTTTACACATTAGCTTTGAAGATTTGCAACATCGCTCCTGAAGTTCGGGGATCTGAAAGCTGAATGAATTTATACCAGCAGGCAGAGAGGGGTAGATGATAAATGGGGTTTCAGTCCCACTATTTACTAGTCCTGGCATCTAACCTCTTCAACTTCCTGAGCTCCTGCTTCCTCTTCCCTAATACGATGGTCGCAACTACCTGTGTACTGATGAGCAAATAAGATAATGTAGAGGAAAGTGGTGGTCAGTAAGTCTTTGATGGTCAGTACCAAAATCCCCAAGTGTGATTCCTTAAACAGTACAGTCATTGAATTATCTTGCATAACCTGAGAATCCTGGAAGTCAGCCTGCAGATCCTGGGTTAGTTCAATGACTGGGCCATGACTGGGTGCCAGGTCATTCTCTGCCATTTTCTGAAATTTCCATATGGCTACACAGTGCTAGTACAGAGTTTGAGGATTTATTAGGTAACTGTCCTAATCTTAGTTTCAGATAATCAGGAAACAGAGCACTTATAGTTCACCTATTAAGAGGTAAGAAAGAAGCATTGGAAAGGTCAGCAATTTTCTGGAATGCAATTCAGGAAATGAAAAAGATACAGAGCCCTAAGAGTGACCTAAATTTCAGAGGAGAACAGCTGTAACAAACCCTCACTGTCATCCCACTGGAGAGCTAGTCAGCATGCACACATTACACCAGCCCCCATCCCACCCTCACCACTTAACAGAGCAAATTTATTCACACTGTCTGTATCATCAACAATGATCTAGTCAGCCATTGCTTCTCTGGAGAAATAATGATATAATAAGCAGTGGGTGGAAAATTTGGTAAGAACTGTGGTAATTGTAGTATTCATAACAGAAGATGGTTCCCATTGCTTCTACCAACAGGTAGAGATCATTTGAACCATCCTTCCAGCCATCATTTTAATTCTAATTTCCTTACCCTCCCTACGAATCCTCTACATGATAGATGAAATTAATAACTCTTCCAGGAAGCTATACTGGAAGTAACTTTATTTCCACTCCTGATTCATCACAAAAGTTCTGGTTCCTTGTGATCAATTTCTCAACTGCACCATTCCACTATATATTTTTTTTCATTTCTAAAACTTTTGCTACATGTTATTATAAAAGATACTTTTATAATTACTTATAGATATCTCCAATGATTATTAATTCATTGTGAATACAAAGGTTACTAAGGTTATTAACTTTAAAAGACATTTGTCCCCACTATAACTAATTTTATCAATTACTTTTGGCTGACTGAAAATGAAATTACATTCTGGTATCTATAGCTACATGCTGATTTATTTTTCTGACTACAAGTTACTCTCAGTATATTCACGGGATCTCATTTCTTTTTTCATTTCCTTTCCAGTTATCCATAAGTGAACTGTCATTTTGTAATATCAGAAATCTATTTAGTATTTGGTCACCATGAGAAATGTATGCAACATATATATATATATATATATATATATATATATATATACACATACACACACACACACATATAATAACTAACATGTATCAGTACTTTATTCTTCCTCTTCATCTTATAGCCCAAATAATAAATAGTCCACTAAGATCTCTCCAATTCTCACACAATGTTGTCGTCCTTCATTCCCAAATCATAGTTATTGGTTGAATGACTCAGTCCCAGAAGGAAAGAGAGCTTTAGCTGCAACATCAGTTGGTAGCTTGCCTAGTTTCAATGCCATACATAAAAACCATGTATTTCTTCAAATAGAATAGTCTATATAGCCAGTCCTTAGAGAACTCTATGGCTGACATAGAATTAAAGCATTCTTTCTTCCAGTTTTATCACTGGAAGATACTCAAAGGGAACAAAAGAAGAGTTCCATATTATGTTGAATTGGGTTTCCTAGAAAGTGCCCTCTGAGCGCAGGAAGCTAGTATTTGTTAAACACCAGCTGTGAGCCAGATACTGGGAAAAGTGCTTTATAGGCACTTAATCCTTACTACAATTCTTGAAGAAAGAATAATTATTACCCAAATTTGACATATGGAGAAACTGAAGAATACAGAGGTTATGTTACTTGCCCAATGTTATAACACTAGTACATGGTAAACGTAGTATAAAACCCATGCAGTTCAACATCATTGTCTGTATGTTTTATGGAAAAACTAGACTGTTTTATGAACTTTGAACCTGAGTCCTAATGAAATTAATTTCCAGTTGCCTTTGGAATGGTGCTATAAAGGTGTTAGAAAGAATACTTAAACTTCCTACTTATGGTATTAGCAGTTGAATGGGTATGACAGGCATTATTGTTTGTCTAACCACAAATCCATTTCCAGATATACATTTTCTCACTTGTCAGTCTTCACTATAAGACCTGCCAAATCTAATTACTTACCCCACCACCCTTCCAGTTTACCTTACACAAAGAAAGAGCACGTGACACAGTTTAGTCCAATAATGTACAATTAGAAGTTACAATGAGCTTTTGGGTATGTTTTTACTTTTTCTGGTAAAAAAAAAAATGATAGAGAAACAGGATTCTCGGAATAGTGGAGGAGAAGCTCAGCAAATTCTCTCCACAAAGTGTGTTGATAAAATTGGACAAAATTGTCAAGAACAATTTCAGTTCTCTGGAAATCAACAAAGGGCATACACCAGATTGGAAACTTTAATTCGAGAAAAGCTACTGGAATGCAGATAAAAACAATGGAACTTTATGCTGTTTTAGCCTGAAATTGCCCCTATCCCAGCCCCACCTCCAACTCCATCTGTTCAGTTGTTTAACCAGAATAAGGCAAGCTGTGAAAACACCTCTTCTGCCAGAGGGCACTGTCTTGACTTGGAGCAAAGCCCATCCCCAGGGGTTGTTGAAACAATAGTACTCCCAGTGGAAAAATTCAAGGAAACCAACATCACAATAGTCAGAGGTTTCAATACCATTTGTGTCAAGCAACAGAACGGCATACTAGCCAGAACTTCAGTAGTTATATCCAGAAAGTGAGACAACTATATTGAGTCTTGATATACATTCACATATCTTTATGGTCTGGAAGGCTGTACATATACCCAAGAGTACGTACATGCTAAGGAGACACCAGGGAGGTGCCTAATTGTCTTTTGTCTATGACTAAATGTTAGACCTGCTGGGGAGAGAAGACATGAGAAAGACTAGCAGAAAGTAAAATCTATGGCACACTTGTAAACTACCTAACCTCTGAATGCATATCCTAATTCACACAGAATTCACTGACAAAGGATGGAAGATTTATAGACTCAAGATTTATTTGACCAATCAATGTCAATCACTGAGCTATGTTGATTCATCTCTAGGGTGTCAAGCTTAGAAATAAAAGAAAAATATGAGCAGAGACATCAGTGACCACAGTCTTAGGAAAAGAAAGACTGTACACAAGTAGTCCATACAAGTAACTAAAAAAAAAAAATGAAAAAGAAAATAAAATATCAACAACCCCTGAGAAGAGGGGGTATCTGATCTAGATTTGCTACAATGTAGTTTCCAAGATTGTAGTCAAAAATGGGAGACATGCAAAGAAACAGGAAAGTGTGATACATACACAAGACAAAAAAATAACAGTCAATAGAAACTGTCTCTGAATAGGATGTTTAACTTAGGAGACTCCAAAGCAGCTACTATAAATATGTTCAAAGAACTAAAGAAAACCATGATGACAATGACACATCAAATAGAGAATGCCAATAAATGTAGAAATTATAAAAACTAATTGGAAAGTCTTCAGCTGAAAAGCATAATAATCAAAATTAAAAAGAATTACTACAGAGATTCGAGAGCATAGGTGAGGCGGAAGAAGAAATCGAATATTAAAACAGGTCAGTAGAAAGTATCTAATCCGAAAATCAGAAAAAAAAATACAAATAAAACACAGAGCCTTAAAAACCTGTTCAAGGCCAGCAAACACATCAATATGTGAAAAATGGGAGTCATGTAAGGAAAAGACCAAAAGGGCCAGAAAGAATATCTGAAAAAATGAGGTCCAAAAACTGCTTATATTTCATGAAAATTTACTTGTCCAAAAGCTCAACAAACTCCAGGCTGGATAAATTTAAAAAGATCCATACCACACATATGAAATCACACTGGTCAAAGTCAAAAACAAAAAGAAAATCTTGAAAGCTGAAAAAGGAAAATAATTGATCACATAGAGAGGAACTGCAATGAGATTAACAGCTGACATTTCTTTAGGAAAAAAGTAGAGACCAGAAAGTGCTGTGATGACATATTCCATGGACTAAAAGAAAAACAAAACAAACCAAAAGTCTGTAAACTAAGAATTCCATATTGAGCAAGACTATTCTTTAAAAATGGAAGTGAAATAACTCACTGCAAGATATACAAAGACTAAGAAAATTTCTTGCTAGTAGACCTGCCTTATAAAAAAACAATTAATGAAATTCCTTCAGGCTGAAAGAAAATAGTATTACGTAGTAACATGAATTGACACAAAGAAATTTTTTTAAAACAACACTGGTAAAGGTAACTACGCATTTAATATAAAAGGCAATATATGTTTTATTTTTCTTAATTTTTTAAAATTATGTAAAACAATTATTTTACAAATGGCATTTTGGGTCTCTAAATATAAAAATGTAATGTATATAACAAGGCCATCATAAAGGAAGGGAGAGAATAAGCTATGTTGGAGTATAGTTTTATATTTCACTGGAATTAAACTTCATTAATTAAATTGATAAAGTATTAATCTAAAGCAGAATGTGAAAAATAAGATTCATAGTGTGATCCCTACAGAAACCACTAAGAAAGTAAGTATGTTTAGTAAGATAACCAAAAAAGAAATTTAAATGCTATACTAGAAAATTTCTATTTAACACATAACAAAACAGTAAAAGAACAGAACAAAAAAGAATGAAACATATAGAAGGCAAATAACAGATATAAATGTGAATGGATTAAATCTTCCCAAAAAGACAGATTGTCAGACTGGATAAAATAAGATAAGCAATTATATGAAATCTACAAGAGACACTCTTCAGATTCAGTGACATAAATAGGCTGAAAGAAAAGGGACAAAAATGGTATATCATGCAAACAATAACTGCAAGAGATTTGGAATGACTATACTAATATCAGACATATAGATTTCAAGACAAAATTGTTTCTAGAGACAAGAGAAAGATTAATTAATCAGGAATATAACAATTAAACATATACACATCTGACAATACAACTCCAAAATGCATGAAGAAAAAACTGAATTTAAGAGAGAAATAGACAATTTATAAGAATAGATGGACACTTCAATATTCGTTCTCAATAACTGATAGAACAGCTAGAAAGAAATCTGTCAAAGATATAGACTTGAATGACATTATCAATTAATTGGACCTAACCAATATCTATTGAACAGTTCACTGAAAAATAAAATTCACATCTTTCCAAGCACACATAAACATCTCAAGGTAAGCAATATGTTAGGCCATAAAACAAGTCCAAATAAATATAGAAGGATTGAAATCATACAAAGTATATACTTAAACTATAATATGAACACATTAGGTAAAAGAACATCAGAAAAATTGGGGATATTCACAAGTGCTAAGAAATTAAACTAAACACTTATAAAGAACCCAGGGATCAATGAAAAAATAAAAAGATAAATTAGAAAGTTTCTCAAACTGACTGAAATAAAAAACACAATATGTCAATTATGATATGCAATTAAAACTGTACTTAGTTGATATATTTAAATGTCTATAAAAGAAAAAAAAAGATCAAAAATCAATAACGTGTTACTGTGAAAACAGTTTCTCAGTTCCCCAAAAATTTAAACAGAGAGTTAACACATAACCTAGCAATTCCACTCCTAGATATTTACCCAAGAGAACTGATAATATGTTTACAGTAAAGCTTTAACATGAATGTTTAAGCAGCAATATTCACAACAGCAGAATGGTAGAAACAACCCAAGTATCCATCAAATGATAGATGGATAAACAAAATGTGATATATCTATGCAGTGGAATATTATTCAGCCATACAAAGGAATGAAGTACAGATACCTGTGACAACATGGACAAACCTTGAAAATGTTGTGCTAAGTGAAAAAAGTCAGACACAAAAGGCCACATACTGTATAATTCCATTTATATGAAATGTGCACAACAGGAAAATCCATAAAGATAGAAAGAAGATTAGTGATTTTCCAGGGACTGTGTAGAGAAGGGAATTGGGACTGACTGCTAATAGATTTGGTGCTTATTTTTGGATGACAGAAATGTTCTGGAATTAGATAGCACTAATAGTTACATATTATAGTGAATGTGCTAAAACCCACTGATTTATATACCTTAAAGTAGTAAATGTTGTTATGTGAATTACATCTCAAGGAAAAACCCAATAACATAATAATCTGCTTATAAAACCTAAAAAAGAAGAATATTAAACTAAAGCAAACAGAAGAAAATAATAAATATTAGTGTGGAAATCAGTGAAATAGAAAACAGAAAAGCAATTGAGGAAATTAATAATACCGATATTTTTTTAACTATCAAAAAATCTGACAAACCTTTTGTTAGACCAAGACAAAAGAGGAAAAAAATAAAATTGGCAGTGAAAGAGGATACATAACACAGCTTAGAGAAATTAAAAGGATTTTAAAGGATGTCATGAATAACTTTGTCAGATTAGACAACTTCAATGAACTAGATACAGTTCTTGAAAGATACAATTAACCAAAACTGACTCAAGCAGAAGCCTGAATACACTTAAAATAAATAATGATATTGAATCATTCATTACAAATCTTCTCACAAAGAAAAGCTCAGGGCCAAGTGGCTTAACCAAGCAATTCTGTCAAATAGTTAAAGAAGAAATGATACCAATGCTTCATAAACTCTTCCAAAAAAATAGAGGAGGCGACACTTTCCAAATCCATGAATTCAGTATTGCCCTGATACCAAAAGCCAGCCAAATAATAAGAACACTAGACATCAATATTCTTTATGAATACTGACATCCAAATATATTCCTAGCAAAATAGATTGTAGTAACATATACAAAAAGATTATACACTCTGACCCAGTGGAATTTATCTCTAGGACACAAGATTTGTTTAGCATCTGAAAATCAATTAATTTAATATACCATGCTAATAGAATAAAAGACAAAATCATTCAATCATCTCAATAGATAAAGAGAAAACATTTTTAGAAGTCTAATATTCATTCATGATTTAAATTCTCAACAAATTACAAATAAAAAGTACATCCTCAACCTAAGGGCATCTATAATCCTATTTAATGGTAAAAGTAGAAATGGAAGTAACAGAAAGGAGTTAAAAACAAACAAACAAACAAAAAGAAAACAAACAATACCAAACCAGGCAAGAACACAGAGGACAGGCAAGAACACAGAGGACAAGAAAGCCAAGCTTAAATATTTTTTGAGCAAAGGATTATTGCTTCACAAGTCTTTTAGTATGATGGATGCTTTCTTTGTGTGTACCCCCAATTTCTAGCTTTACTAATATTTTTCATTACTAATAAATTGTGTGTAAAAGTGTTTCTATTGATAACTTGCATTAGACCACGTACTTTACATTGGGTTTTGCTTATTCATAATAATATTTTGTTTTTACTAAACTTACTACAGTCTTTTGATAGTTCCTTTTCAAATCAATGGCAAACATTGGTAAAGTATTTGACCAGGATAGCTGTGCAAAGCATGGCTGTAAAACCAAAGCAATCCAAGTAGTATATGTGGGAACTAGGTCTACACTATTATCAAAGACTGATTCAACCTGCTATCTAAGTGCAGATAGCTCTGGTTTTGAATCAAGATGTTTTTAATACCTACGTTACAAAGAGAGCTATCCACAGATGCATCTCAAATATTGTCCCAAATACTTAACATTATGACCAATGCAAAAACTGATTTCATTCTCCCTAAAATTATGTTTAGATAAACAAGCAAATAATTGTTTAGATATTCAATAATATATTAAATTTTGGAAACACATGAAATCTTTGAGGTGAGATTGAAATAAACAGGTGATTTTTAAGTAGGTTAAGTAAAATGATTTACATATGAAAATCCACTCTCAAATTTCCCAAAAAGTCATTCAAATTTCAAGTCATGACTTTAAAAATAGCAGACTTTAAAAATGCAATGATGTTTATTATACAATGACTATAAATCAGCTTTTATATTTTTCACACTGGTATATCATATTCATGTGATTTTATTATTTACACAAAGATTAGTTATAGTTACTAAGGGAAGCATAACTTGGAAATTTTTGACTTATACATTTAGAAAGCTTGCCCTTAATGTTCTATCAATATAAGATTTTGCAATTAATTCCCAAAACAAAAAGTAAATAAAATAAAAAGGCTCTTCAAAAAAAATTTAAACTCATAATTCACTTGTAATGGGCTTTCTCTGAATGTGCGATTTTAAATTCAGTGAACAAAATTTTAAATGCCTAATTATGTATACTTTTATGAATGTGTTCTCATTATAATAAATGCAACTGTTATACTTTTCCCTTTAAATAAAAATAAATTCCACAATTTAAAGGGCCAGACTATTTACTACAGAACTCCTGAAAGAAGCCCTGTGAATCCATGGGAAACAGTGATGATGCATCATTATTGCACAAAGCCTTGAATATCCTTTCACCCATTTCTTCATTTTACTTCAGGGGCTTCATCAAATCCTTGTTTCTCCATTATGCTTTCTTTGATTTCAATAGCAGGAAGCAATAGTTCCCACTCTCTTCTTTTAGAACTGCATTTGTTGCTTCTTCAAGGCATTTATCACATTGTACTTTATATTAGGTTCCTTCTAGAGTTTAGAATTCAACTCTGATACTTCTACAACACCTTGCAAAGTGATTTGTGTACATGGTCAGTAATATTTATTGGACTCTAATGAATAATTTGCTATATTCTGCCATCAAACCCTGTGTTCTTATTTGACAAAATCTTACAACCTTCCCTCAATCCCCTGATCATCAAGACAAATGGAATCCCATGTCAATTGTAAATCCCAGTACTTAGGATACTGTCCTGTTTATTTACTACTACATAATATATGTTTTGAATGTGATAACATATGTTTTGAATGTGATAACTTTTCATTATTTTGCCCAGACAGAACAATGAATAATTTCACTTCATAAGGGAATAGAGCCATTAAAATTCCAATCAAAATCCAAAAGTTTGTCCTGTGAAACTGAAAAAATTAAAATATACAAATGCAAAAGATCAAGGATAGACAAGACATTCTTGAAGAACAAGGTGAGAAGCCCACTGTACTGATCATGGAGACTTATAAAGTTCTGGTGATGAGGACAGTGTGATATTGGTGCAAGGATTACATGGAAAATAATAAATATGCTGTAAGGTCCACAGATAGATGTTGTTTTATTGCAAAGGTGTGTGATAGAATGTGTTACCAAGGTTGTTGCCCCAGAACCACATCATTGCCCCTCTCTCTGGGTAAACTTGCAGAAAAACAGAACTAACCATATCCTCTAGCTGTGTTTACATCACAGAAACAAGAGAATCTAACCACAAGAAAACCGGAGCATACTGGTTCAGCTCGAAAAGTGGGACAAAGGTTGCCCTGCAGGTCATTACCATCTCGTTATAATAGTAAGATCTCGGCCATCCCACCATGATGGTTCAACCCGCTTCTGACCCAGATGCCAAAGGACCCTACGAGGGCAGGAAAGAGATGGCACCCCAGTTCCAGGAAGAATACCACCTTTTCCCATAAAACCATTACATATGCCTCCCCCCCTTAAACCTTACCTTTAAAATATTGCCTTAATCTCCCCCATCCCCTGGCCCTCGCCCAACGTGAAGCTGGGTTTCGGAACTAAGTTCCCACTTCTCCATTCTCTAATCATTGAATAAACTTGTGTTGTTTCTACCTCAGCATAGGTTTCTTTATTGGCTGTGGGAACCCAAGCTAGGAAAAGGAACCCTCCCCACAGGGTTAGGGGGCTTCGGACAGGCTAGGGCCCAAGTAGGGATGCATATGACAAATTTGGTAACAGAATGCATGAGTATTCACTAAAATATGCTGGCCCTCCCAGTAGGAAGATAATATGTACACAAAATAGTTGAACTGCTGGCCATGTACTAGCTTTGGGCAATGAAATACGAGAAGTTAGTATCATACCAGGCCAAAAGCTTTAAGAGCCTATGCATGCTTCACCTCCTCTCCCTTCTACCACAAAGACAAGCAATGTTCCAGATAGAGGTTGTAACATAAAGCCAGAGCCCAGCCATGATGAGCATACATGAGGACTAAACTTTGTGGTTTACCACTACTAAGACTTGGGGATTATTTGATGCTATAGGAAAACCTAGCCTTTCTAAACGATAGAAGTTGTGCTGTAAAATAGTAGAGAAATTATCTATAGTCTTTTCAGTTAATTAGCCTGAGATAAAAAATAGCTCCATACGTAAAATAATCTTTAGGAACCCTCCCCTATCTCACCCACATCATACACACAAATTAATTCTATGTGAATTGCAGGTTTACAGCAAAACAAAATACTTTTAGCAGATAATCTAGGAGTATATATTTATGATGCTAGCATAGTGAAAAGCTTTCTTAAAAAAACACAAAAAGCTTTATCTATAAAGGAAAAGACTAATAAATTGGCCTACATAAACATTAAAACTTCCCTTCATCAAAATATACTATTAAAGACTCCAGAGTTAAAAAAAAATTTGCAACATATACAACTGATGAAGGGCTTTCAAACAGAATACATCACATTAAAAAAAAAAAATGGGCAAAATCCTAAACAGCCACTTCACCAAGAGTTTATCCATCCAAGTGGCTGATAAACATATGAAATAGAGCATAACTTCATTAAAAATTAGTGAAACACAATTCATATCCAATTATAACACCATTACAGACCCACCAAAGCAGCTAAGATGAACACAACAGACAATACCAAGTGTTAACATAAAGATGAAGCAACTAAAAACTCTCTTAAAGCTGTAAACAGAACAACCGCCTTGGAAAAGAGTTTGGCATTATGGGTGAAGTTAAAAGGTACACATATTCTCTCCCCCAGAAAGTCTATTTTGAGGTGTACCCTCAGAAAACACATACCTTTGCTGGACTTGGAGATCTGCCGCCAAGACCTTCCAAAGGAGGAGCTGCCGCCCAGAAGCATTCAGTGACTCAGCAAACAGCCTCCAGCTTCCAGCTCCTTCATTATAGGCTTCAGCTGAGAGAGCTCATCAAGCCAAGCCCCTCCCTTTCCAGGGTAGCAGTTCCTATCCACAACCAGTTAGTGGGTGAGACAGAGCTCAAAGCCCTGGCCATTTGAGCCTTATGTACTTGCTCCAGACATGCCTTCCAGATTTGCCAAGACGCTGTCAGGCCTATACTTCAGCTCAGCTTCTTTCTTTGCCCAATCCTGCTTCAATCCCCTTTGCTTTACAGGTGTTAGTCCCTAAAAGCATTGCATACCCTACGTTCCATCTTAGCATGTGCCTTCTGGGGAAATCAAACTGTAACAGCTGGTGTTAGGAATGGTCTGAGAAAGTAGCCGAAAAGTTAGGATTTGAGGCTAGCTCATTCACTGCCCAACTGGCAATGGAAACTCCCTCAAGAGTGGTAGGTGGTACAGTGCATTACACACAAGCAAGTTCTCATCAACTCTCTTGGTAGGGTTGGAGAAACTGAGGAGCAAGCCCAGGATTTAATAGTCAGAGTAGCTGAACTTCAAAGAGAGTTAAAATGCCCAACTAAAGCAGTTAGCGTTTTGGTTGATTAAACCTCTCCCAGCTGACAGCCATATGGGGATGATTAGCTAAAGGAAGAGGAAAATCTCTGAATTTGTTTCATGGATGGTGCTCTGGGCTGAATTGTGCCCCCTCCCCCCAAATCCATATGTTGAAGTCCCAACACCCTGTACCTCATAAAGTGACTATTTGCATATAGTGTCTTTAAAGAGGTAATTAAGTTAAAATAAGTCACTAGGATGGGCCTTCATCCAGTATACCTGTCCTTATAAGAAGAGGTTAGGACACAGGTACAGTGGGAAGTCCAAGTGAAGATAACAGAAGTCAGACATCCACAAGCCAAGAAACCAAGTGTTAAAATACACTTCCGCTGACACTTGATTTTAGACTTCTAGCCTCTAGAGTTGTGAGAAAATAAATTTCTGTTGTTTAAATCACCCAGTCCACAGTACTTTATTATGATGATCCTTGTAAACCAATACAGATTTTGGTACCAAGAACTGGGGGACTGCTGTAAAAAATACCTAAAATATGAACACTGAGGTGAATGTATCTTTTCAAGTTAGTATTTTCATTTTGGGGGGATATATACCCAGCAGTGGAATTACTGGACCATAAAGTAGTTCTACTTTCAATTTTTTGAGGAACATCCATACTGTTTTCCATAGTGTCTGCACCAATTTACATTCCTACCAGCAGTGTATGAGGGTCCTCTTTTCTCCACATCCTCACCATTTTTTATTTATAGACTTTTTATATTAGCCACTCTGACAGATGTGAAGTTATAACTCATTGTGGTTTTGATTTGCATTTCTCTAATAATTAGTAATGTTGAGTATCTTTTCATGTGTCAATTACCCACCTGTGTGTCATCTTAGGAAAAATGTCTATTCAGGTCTTCTACCCATTTTTTAATCACGTTGTTTTTTTGATTTTTTTTTGTTTTTTTTTTGCGGTATGTGGGCCTCTCACTGTTGTGGCCTCTCCCGTTGCGGAGCACAGGCTCCGGACGCGCAGGCTCAACGGCCATGGCTCACGGGCCCAGCTGCTCCGCGGCATGTGGGATCTTCCCAGACCGGGGCACGAACCCGTGTCCCCTGCATCGGCAGGCGGACTCTCAACCACTTCGCCACCAGGGAAGTCCCAGGTTGTTTTTTTTTTTTTATCTTGAGTTGTATGAGCTGTTCATAAATTTTGGATATTAACCCCTTACCCATCATATTATTTGTAGATATTTTCTCCCAATCAGTAGGTTGTCTTAATGTTGTTGATAGTTTCCTTTGCTGTGCAAAGCTTTTAAGTTTAATTAGGTCCTATTTGTTTAGTTTTGCTTTTAGTTTGCCTTAGGAGACAGATCCAAAAAATATTGCTATAATTTATGTCAGATAGTGTTCTGCCTATGTTTTCTTCTAGGAGTTTTATGGTTTCTGGTCTTACATTTAGATCTGTAATCCATTTCCAGCTTATTTTTGTATATGGTGTGAGAAAATTTGTTCTACTTTCATTCTTTTACATGTAGCTGTCTGGTTTTCCCAGCACCACTAATTGAAGAGACTATCCTCCATTGTATATTCATGTCCCCTCTGTTTTAGATTAATTGATCATAGATGTGTGGGTTTACTTCTGGGCTCTCTATTCTGTTCCATTGATCTATGTGTCTGTTTTTGTGCCAACGCCATGTTGCCTTGCTGACTGTAGCTTTGTATCATAATATGAAGTCAGGGAGTATGATGCATCCAGCTTTGTTTTGTTTTGTTTTGTTTTTTCTCAAGATTGCTTTGGCAATTTGGGGTCTTTTTTGGTTCCATATAAATTTTAGGATTATTTGTTATAGTTTAATGAAAAATGTCATGGGTATTTTGATAGAGGTTCCATTAAATCTGTAGATTACTTTGGGTAGTATGGCCATTTTAATATTAACTGTTCAAATCCAAGAGCACAGGATAGTCTTCCATTTCTTTGAACCATCTACCCAGTTCTGTGTGGATCTTTCTGATAACCTTAGTTATACAGGGGTCTTTCTTCCAGTTTCCAGTTAGTTTTCAGTGAAAAGTATTCCACATATAGATGCATTTTTTATGTGTTCATCGAGAAAGGTGAGTGTTATATATATATATATATATATATATATATATATATGGTAAACACAAAGAAAATCAAAGTAAACATAAAATATAGATAATGGGGGCCTCCCTGGTGGCGCAGTGGTTGAGAGTCCGCCTGCCGATGCAGGGGATACGGGTTCGTGCCCCGGTCTGGGAGGATCCCATATGCCGCGGAGCGGCTGGGCCCGTGAGCCATGGCCGCTGGGCCTGTGCGTCCGGAGCCTGTGCTCCGCAACGGGAAAGGCCACAACAGTGAGAAGCCCGCGTACAGCAAAAAAAAAAAAAAAAAAAAAAAAAAAATATATATATATATATATATATATAGATAATGGTACCTTTAGTTGTAGGAATGGAATTGGCATCCAGAAAGGACACACATAGGTGTTGGCAATGTTTCACATATATATTGTCTATAGTTGCTTTTACACTATATCAGCAGAGTGAAATAGTTGTGACAGAGGGAGTATGGCTCATCAGATCCCTGCTGCAGGCTTAGAAGATATCTTATCCATGGTTACCCTTTCCAAAGACAGCACCCAGCTAAGATTGCTGATGCAGGGACATAAATATCTGGTCTTCTTCCCTCAATTAGGGACAACTCTGAAGGCTGTACCCACTGCAGATGGGTTGAGGACTCAGTTATAATTGCTTTGAGAGTCAATTCTTTTATCAACCCTGTCCTGCATTCCCCACTTCCTCATAGATGTCTCTTCTGAAAGTGCCCTCCAATAAACTTCAGTATGCAGCTCTCAGCTTCAGAGTATTTCCAGACAACTCAAACCAAAAAATACACATACAATGATTTAGTGGAATCCATTCTATAATACAAGTATTTCATATCCCTGTGCCTTCCCTTATCCTGTTTTCTTCTCTTAGCTTGAGATTTCTTTTCCAACATAACTGACAAATTCCTACTCATCCTTTAAGGTCAAGATTCAAATGTGTTCGTGTAATGAAATAAAATTAGTTATTCTATCAATTGCAATTCTACAGCACTATGATGGCGATTCTTTATATTCTTCTTTTTAATTGTGTGTGATAAAATAGTAAAAAGTAAAAAAAAAAAAGGAAACAAAAGAAAAGAAATAGAAAATGCATATTCTCATCTACAACTGCAGGGACTCTGCAGTTTGTTGTATCGGTGCCTGTGTGTGATATTGAGAGTCATGGCTGAGAAGGAATTCAAAACTTGGAACTATTTCTGAATAAAGAAAAAACTGTGTTTAATCATTTAATTAATCAATTAGTGTATGGTTGTATGTATGTACAGGCTAAGTTGATCTTTTCCATCATACTTTTCTTTCCTTCTCAACATGGTAGTGAGTAAATTTTTAGTAAAATATGCAAATTTAAAAGATATACTATTAATAATACTGCTACATCAAGCATTTCTTAAGCACGAGGCAATATCTTAAGAGTCTTACATGTATTAACTTATATAACACCCCCATTAACCACAAGAACTAGGCCCTATTATCTCCATTTTGTAGATAAAGAACTGAGACTCAAAGGGATTGTGTAACTTGCTACAGTCACACAACTGATAGTGACAGAGCCATGATCCATGTGTAACAACTTTTTAGCCCTTCTTAAATTCTTCAAAATTTACTTCCTAAAAAAGAGTTAATTTTCCATCTTTAATAATATGATCATGGTTTAAGATGTCATCACTATGGCCATCAAACTTATAAGAAGAAAGTTTGCTTGACTATTAGATAGACCTCTTTGAAAAAATCTGTAAGTTCTTGGTCACTTATTGCCATCATCATCAGAAGATGAAACACCTGTGTGCTTCTGGGATGGAGGCAGGACCATGAAGAGGAAGAAGAATTAGAGAAAAAGCGAAGGAAAATTGGAGTGATGAGGGGAGAAGGAAGAACATCATCGCAGTAGGTCTTGTAGACACTCATCACAACTATGCTGTACTCTGGCTTGAAATATAAAGAAATGTTTTTGCAACAGCCTTTGAACTCCATGTGTGCATGTAATCAACGAATAGCGACATTAATTTCTTCCTGGTGATAGAAGAGACCTGCTTCTCTTCCCAGACATGAGGGGTTCAACCTAGGGGTTACACATGAATGCAAGTTTACCAACAATGTACCATGCCGGTTTTTGCACAGAATATCTAATAAATGTCTGTCTCCTTTAATTAAATTATATCACACACGATTTTTCCCATGTGAAGTTTAGCCTTTAATTTGATGGAAATAATAGGAAGGAGTCAAACTAGTAAGATGTCATTATAAACAGTTAATCTGTTTATTGCAGTGGACTGAATGATCAAGATAGATACGATAATTTTTAGACAATGGAGAGAATGTAGAAGAATTTTTACTTTCAGTTAGAGGCAGAGAATCAACTTTCATTGGGAGGTAACGGAGCATAGTTAAAAAGACTCCTAGAGTGGTAATCAGAGACTACATTCTAGTCCTTGAACTGCCAGGAAGAGGTTGTATGATCTTAGGCAAATTTTGACTTTCCTTAGCCTTCTCATTTCAGGAATATCGTGAGACTCCAATAAAGTTGTCACAGCCCTACAATAATTCTGCCATATTAAAAAAAAGTGTTATTTGATTGTTGATCACAACACCTTATGCACATTAGGCCTTTCATAAAAATCTGCTGATCAAAATTAAGTTCCTTCATTTTAACATTTCAATGACACGTATGTGTGTCCCTTCTGATACATAAAAGTATAACAATAAAAATAGGTGAAATGTATTAACCATGCTATATACAATACTGAATTCTTACAACGACACTGTGAGGTTACTGTTCTTGTTAAACCCATTTCACACCACAGCATTACAGAGGTTCCATAACTGGTTATAAAATGTCACAACAGGTAGGTGCTAGAGAAAGGATTCAGCATAGATCTGCTGGATACCAATATTCCATGTCACTTTCATCATGAAATATCCTTCTGTTTAATATACAATTCTCTCTGAGTCCATAAAAGAGATATTCTTAGGGCAGAAAACATATACACTACAGGATCACAATTACAAAGTAAGTCCCCTCAAAATTCAAATCTGTTTTAAAGACAAATGCAGGGACTTCCTTGGTGGTCCAATGGTAAAGAATCCACTTTCCAATGCAGGGGACGTGGGTTCTATCCCTGGTCAGAGAACTAATATCCCACGTGCCACAGAGCAACTGAGCCTGCACACCACAACTACTGAGCTTGCACACCTCAACAAGAGAGCCCGCGTGCTGCAAACTACAGAGCCCATGCGCGCTGGAGCCCAAGCACCACAACTAGAGAGAGAAAACCCGCACACCACAACTAGAGAGGAGCCTGAGCACTGCAACAAAGAGACCACGTGCCACAAGTAAGACCCGACACAGCAAAAAAATTAATTAAATAAATAAAATAAATATATTTTTAAAAGGCAAATGCACGCGCACTCACACACACACACACACACACACACAGATATCCATACGATATTAATGAGTGCCATGAAGATAGTTCATGTCTGTGCTGAAATGTCTATATTCATGTAGCTATTTCTCATTTTCTAATTTCTTTGCTCTACATAATTATCATCTCTTGAAAAAATGGATGTAATTTGGAATGTTTCAGTTAGGAAAGTTTCTATTAATATAAAGAATGTTCTGTTTGCAATACCACTAAGATAATCAGAACTGGTAACCAAAAGGAATAACATTGCGGCAAACCACCCCTCCTGTCATAATACTACCATTCCCCAAGCAGCAGTTCTTCAAAAAAAAAAAAAAAAAAAATCAAGGGTTTTATTCAGGTGGCAATATTTATTTTAAATAGATATAGGAATATGTGCTGAACTCTTCAGAAAAGGTCTGATTACCTGCAAACCATGGAGGCAGCCATCTATACATTAGCATAGATGATAATTGCCTGCTTCCTGATGCTGTGTACAAATTTGACGTTCCAGTTACCTGTTTCCATGAGCAAGTATAAAATATTTACCACTTCTGGCATCTGACCAACTAATTACCTTCAAATATTCAACCAGAGTCTGCTAAAATATAAAATTAAAACTTTAAAGATAGTTTCCTTGCATTCTCTAACTTTATATTCTCTTTTAATTCTAAGTAATCCTTGGGGCTAAAAATCTCAGGGTGCTGCGAAAGTTATTCAGTGATCTTAGAAATATAACTAAGGTCATGCCAGCAGTTTTTAAACACGCTTTATATGTTTAATTGAAAATCACATTTCCTTTACCTTCTTCCAGCATATATTGTACTTAACACTCTGAACATTAGCCCTCGGAATAAAGAAATGAATAATATATGAGTTGCTCTTTATTAGGATTTTGAAGCCTGACTTAAAATTAATTTTCAAGACAATTATGGAACACCAAATGTCATATTCACTAGTACCTGTACGCTGCTTCCCAACTGCAATGTGCTGTTTTCCACAGCCATCTGTTCATATACTCTCTCTTCCAACTTGAATGAATATTGACAAAACCTCTTTCTAAAGGGAAAACTTAGGGTTTTGAAGTTCTTCATGTATTTGCAGAAAGTTCACATAAAATTTGCACTCTGTAGCTAGGAACTGTACAAAAAGTACAATTATAGGAACTCATGTAAAGTCATTTGTGATATGCTTGAGTATGCCAGAAATGCCTGATATGGTATTTAAGCAAAAGGCCTTATTGCACAAATGCTCATAACGTATGTAATATGAAGTCTAAAGCGACTATGGACTAAAGGAATGCAATGAATAACTATGGGATGTAACATATTCTAAAAAAGTCATACTGGAAAAGAGGATTCTTATACAAATAGATGCTAAATGCCCAAACTAAAACCTTCAGCACATAACAACTATACTCATCAAGCAAGAAAGACTTCTTAATGTTTAAAATAAGCATTTCTTGGTTGGTGGATACACCAGTGATTGTGAAAGTGAGGTCCTTTGTAAGTATTATTGGACAATTTCAAACTTGTAAAATTATGTCTATCCAAACAGAATAGATTTGTACAGTGAACAACATTATGTGAATCTACTCTATATAGAGTACTTTACTAACTTGGGGAACTGGGAAAAGGAGGAAAGAAAACACAAAGAAAATAATTGATAAAGTGCTTATCCTCAAATTAATTTTATATCTAACAGGAAGGATATACAGGTTAACACACTGTCAGGAGAAAGAGAATAGACTATCATAAAATCCAGTAACAGAATAAATAATACAAGCAGCCCTCATCTCCATCAATCTCAAAAGCAATGTGCTTTATATATAAATCTTCTTTTTGAAAAGAAATTAGATATTCTAAAGAGAATAACCCATGGATAGGCCATCATGCGTTTCTGTCCTTCTAAAACAGATCGAGGAGACGAATTTGGCAAAGTTTACTGTGTAAAAATAGCAAGCATGAGACGCTTTCCCTCTCCTTGCTGATCAATTGTAAATAGAGCTTTGTTCCCTTCCCAGGTCAACTGCTCACGCTTGCAATAAATTCCAGAAGTGAAAATGATCCACCATGACATCTTAGTACCACTGATCACCATGGTTGATATAGCTCATCAGGCCGGCTCCATAGGCATTCTTTTTCTTCTTCATCACTTCATGTGTGTCCTACTAAAGTTGCAATTCTCAATCAATTTCCAGATAAAGATCGTTCATTCTTAAAGTGAGGCTATATGAGAGGATGAGTCCTTTTGCTGAAGGCTCCAAACAAATAAACTTTATTTCCAAGATCTTTACTTAATTCAACTAATTTGAGATTGTTGTTTTTATTATGTATACAATTTATTATTTTTTTGTCATGCCTGTAATATCATTGAGTAAGGCTGGATCCTATCTCTGACAGTTATGTCTATAACTTTTCCAATTGGCTTGAGATGCCAAACTACATCAATACTACCTCAGTCTTGAACAATTAATGACATGCTCAAGTGTATTTTGACTGACTGAGCAGCAATTTAACTGATTCTACTCTACGTACTCTACAATATTAAACCTTTACTTTAATATAAGTCAAGGAACAACTTGAATTGCTAAGTCCCTACAAAAAAAGTATTGTTGGGGTAACACAAGTTTGGTAAAAGGCAGAGTTTTTGCCCAGGTGTGGATGTGGAAAGCAAATATAAGTGAGAAACATTTAGGAATGATAGCAATCAGATATTATTATGAATAAGACCAAACACCTCATTCCTTAGGAGAGAATACAGCACACCGTTTTATTAGTTGGATATTCCCTGGGATAGATATCAAAGACATAAAACATGTGTCACACACACACACACACACACATATATTTTTTAAAGTTATTTGTCCATTACTGAAAAGAGATTACTCTAAAAGGTATCTAAGCGAGCAAAAAAAGGAGACACTAATGCCCTTTTTCCTTTCCCAGACAATCATGTATGCCAAAATAAAGAGCTTGATGTAGCAGATGGGGTTTTAGCTGAATGTGTCAACACAGAATACAGCACTGGAGCAAAGGAGAATGGATTACATGTTTTCAAAACCAATGTATATTATATAATCTACCCTGCGGTGACCGTGGGGTGAGACACATCAGGTGTGGATAATCAAACAACATTTACCAGTAAACACTTCCATGTAGACTTTTTTCAGTTCAAACTACATGTCCAAGGATAGCTTTTATTCAACTCAAAAAACTTCTGTCTTTAATAGCTCATTTAAATGTTTTTTTGAACAATTCATTATAGACTGCAAAAGGCTCTGTGCAGCATTTTGAAATGGGCTTTGCACTAATGTGATAAGAGATATCTTTTGAAAAATAAAATAAAAGCCAGCAGAGCATTCCACTCAGACATTTCTGTTTTTTTATACTAAAATTCATCAGAGAACACGGGAGGTTTTAAGAAACAAACAAAAACACTTCCACACCTACAGGGATGCTCTTGTTTCTCCCACATTTTAAGTGACTTTTAAAAAACGATATCATTACTTATTTTAGAAGCAGCCTGAAGAGTTGTGTAGGAAAGAAACTAATGTTTATCACAAACTTGCTATTGTGTATTATGCCAGGCATTTTGCACTATCTCCTTAGAATTTTGCAATAAGTTTTCAAGGTAGGTACCATAATCACTTTACAAGTGAAGATTTTGGAAACTTTCTCAACATCTCACAGCTTTGACAAGTCATAGGATATATACTTAGATCCCTAATTCATTAATTCAAAAATCACATGCTAAGCAAAATGTTCTAGAGAAACCATAGTCGACTGAACCAACATGCTCCTGCTTTCACAGAATTAACAGACTGCCAGGACAACAAACAGTGAGGTCCCTGGAGTCTTTCATGAGGATCCTACTTGCTAAGTACATTAGGGCCTCTAAGAAAACCCCCAAGCTATCCTACCACATTGGTACAGTGGGAGTTCAAAGAAGCCATTCCCAGAGAAAGACCTAGAAAGATTTCCAAACCCAGGGCCAAGAGAGTTTATTTTTTTCAATCCTTTTACTCTCTGGTCCCCTTTGAGGGTGATATTCAACTTGTGCCGTGTAGAGGAATTAGGAATGGAGTAAAAAGAGGGAGTCGAATTTTTAAAAACCTTATTCCATTATATCTTTAAGGTTAGATTCTTCTTCTAAATGTTTCCACTTGATTGGAGAGAAGAAAATTACAAACAAGGTGTTGAGAGAGAGTGATAGAAAAGCGAGTCATTTGGAGAAGAGAAAGGGAGAAATACATTGCTTAAATGACTTGAAATATATGTTTTCTTCTGTGGCTGTGCATGACACAATAAACTTTTGAGAAGACCAAGAGGCTATGAAGAATAAGAAAGAGGTCAAAGGAAAGCTATTTGCCTTTGTGATATGTATACCTTTTACCAAGTGTTTCTTGCATAATTTTCATATAATCAACCCAATGCCTGGAAATAAAATAGTACCATTCAGGTTTTACAGAAAGGATGGGTAATCCAAGACTCAAAGTGTTTAAACAACCAGCTCGAAGTAACACAGCATTTTGGACAGGCTTTTGCAGCCAAACAACCTGACCATAAAGCCATGCTCTGGACATTACTGCTATGTTCTCTTGGCCTTAATAGGGGGGAGATTAGTAGAGTACAGGTAGCTGTGTGTATGCCTTTTTATTATGCAAATCCCAGAGATAGTTGCAAATAATTAGGGACATTTGTTGGCATAACACATAGTCATAGTGCTGCCCATATTTCCTCAGGAATCATGCTGCGCCTCCACTCCCACACCCTCTCCCCCATAGCTCCCTACTGTATGCAGCTGGACTGCCATTGTGGCCATTGGAACTTCTTCCCTAGGTGGGGCTAGGGAATTAATGATCTTCTCCCTACCACCTAGCAGCTCTCAGCTAATGGCAGGTATGAGTCAGGGGTTATGGCTTAGCTTCCTCGTCCCCAGGTGGAGCAACTCTGAGGCATGCTCTCTGCAATCTCCCAGGTGACCCAGAAACATGGAGCTTCAGTTGCTTACACAGGTACCTGATCATTAACATACCCTGCATGAACTCATGCCCTTTCCTTTCTCACTTGCCTACTCATGCTTCGTGGGACGACTTCCCAAATATGCCTCATACATTCAGTTCGTATCCCAGGTTCGGCTTCAAAGGAAACCCAAACTCGCACAGTTGGGGAGACTTTAGAGAGGAGGCAGAATTTGAATTGGCCCTTGAAAAAAAAAAATGCAATTGGGCTTTTAAATTTAAATTGGGCCTTGAAACATGCACATAAAAGTTCATTGCAGGGCTTCCCTGGTGGCGCAGTGGTTGAAAGTCCGCCTGCCGATGCAGGGGACTGTCAATGCAGGGGACACGGACCCATGTCCCCTGCATTGGCAGGCGGAGTCTCAACCACTGCACCACCAGGGAAGCCCTGCAATGAACTTTTATGTTCATGTTTCAAGGGTGCAAGTGAAGGGAGTTTTTCCTTAAAGCAGAAGCAAAATTGCATATCTGCATTTTATGAACACAAATATGAGGGCACTGGAGATGCCTTAAAATTTGTTTGTAAATAAATAGCATAATCTGTGCATTTCTTTTCTCATTTAGGGATTAATTTTGAAAAGCATAAAGTTATATATGATTATAATGAACCATAGTATTTCTGATCATAACTAGATAAAATCTCTAAAGATTCAATATTTCTAATTCAGTATTATGGTAGGCAGAATAATGGCCCTCAAAGATGTTCATTCTCTAATCCCCAGAATTTGTGATATATTGCACAGCAAAGAAGAATTAAGGTAGCATATGGACTTAATATTGCTAATCACATGACCTTAAAATAAAGTCCAGAGTTAACTGTCTGTGCCCAGTGTAATTACAAAGGTGCTTTAAAGTGGAAAAGGCTGGAGAGGAGGCCAGAGTCAGAGAGATTTGCAGATGCTATCGTGCTAGTTTTGAGGACAGATGAGGTTGCCACAAGCCAAGGAGTGCAGGCAGTTTCTATAATCTGGTAAGGTCATGTTCCCCTAGTACCTCCAGAACAGAACACCACTCTGGCAAGTCTTGATTTTAGTCCAGTGAGACTCACTTTGGAATTGTGACCTCTGGAGCTGTACAATACTAAATTTGTGTTAAGTCACTAAATTTGTGCTGATTTGTTACAGCAGCAACAGGAAACTTATACAAGTGTTAATCCATGTTTTTAATGTAAAATTAATCTATTTTATCAGTGTGACAGACATTCCAAGGTATTTTTAGAAGTATAGGGAAAATTTGGGTGTCCATGGAAAATTACATTCTCTGCAAAACACTCCACTGGATTATCGGACTATATGAGAGCTATTTAAAACTCTAAATTGTAGTTAAATGATAGAAATGCAAAATAATTCTTGGCTGTGCACAGGCAAACTCTGTCTCACAGGTTCAACTCACTTCCCTCATGTACTGTGGAAGAAGCTAATTTTGCCTCAATTTACACATTCATTTCAATATTCCTGATCTATAAATGTGTTTGTTCTTTGGATTCAGAAAAAGAAGACAAAGACAAGTTGTTAGTTTCACTTCTCTCAGGTTACCCAGGAGATTGCTGGCTTTGGATACAGCTACGTGGCTGTGCTCACCTGATGCTCTTGGAAGTATGTCTCCTGTTTTAACTTTCTCCCATGTGGGCACTACTCTTAGGCAAGCTTTCTCTGCAATAAGGAAGGTGTTTTTCAGCATCACTATGCTACTTGATTCTCACGATGTGTGATTCCAAACACAGACACTCTCTGTCCCAATGTCATTTTTAATTCCATAATTTATTGAAACAAATATCTATTTGCTATTTATAACATGACTTAATACTATATCTGGAATTCGGAATGCATCAGTAAATACTATAAAGACCTTCATCCTCACAGAGCTTACATTCTGTTGGGGGAGACAGAGCCCTAATAACCAAAATAAATGTTATAATAAATATATTAAAAGATGATAAGTTCTATGTTCAGAGAAAAAGTAGAGTAGGGGATCAAGAATGCTAGGAGGTAGGCGCCAGGTTGTAGTATTAATTAGGGGTCAGATAGGCCCCATTAAAAGAGCGAGATATCAACAAAAGTTCAAAGGAGATGAGGATGTGAGCAATGAAAATAACTCAGTGGGAGAGCGTTCCAAAATGTAGAATAGTTAGTGCAAAGGGCCCACTGCAGGTGAACGGCTAGCATTTTCCAAGAACCAGAAGAAGGCGGGCATGGCTGGAGAAGAGTGAAAAAGAGGGAGAGTGAAAGGAGATGACTGAGAGGGGCAGACATGTGGGATCTCACAGGCCATTTTAAGGACTTTGGCCCTGCTTTATATCAAGTGAGAATATATTCAGTGTCACAAGCAGAAGGATGGCATCATCTGACTTACATATAAAAAAAAAATCTGTCTGGCTGTGTGTTGGGAATTGATTTAAGTGAGCAAACACAGAAGCCAGGTCAGAGGCTATTGCAGTAATCCAGGTAAGAATTAGTGATGGCTCTACCCACAGTGATAGCAGTTGAAATGTAGTAGTGGTTAAAAGTTGTCAGATTATGAATACATTTTGAAAATAGAGTGAAATGGATTTGTGTGTGTGTGTGTGGTATGAGAGAAACAAGGAATCAAATATGATTTCACAACTTTCTCTCTAGACAAGTAGAGGAAAGAATTACCATCAACTGAAATGGGAAAGGCTGTGAGAATTCTAAATATTAGAAGATGGTCAGGAATTTCATTCTGCACATGATGAATATGCATTGTCTTAGACAACTGGATGGAGAAATCAAGTAGGCAGTTGGATACATGAGTCTGGGGTTTAAAACAGAAGTCTGGGCTGGAGATATAATGTATGCATCATTCACATATAGATCTTATCTGAAGACTGGGTAAGACTGGGCAAGAGAGGTTAAGAAAAAGAAGAATTAAAAATGATGACAAAAATTGAAGTAGGAGGAACTCCAAGAGAGTGTGGTATACTGAAAATCAAATGGAGAAAGTGTATCAAGAAGGAGGGACACTGCTGTATTTAAAATAAAATGCCTTTTCATGAAAAAAGAAAAAAGAATAAGGAGGGAGTGATCAGCTGGATCAAAGGCCCCTGAGAGTTCCAGTTAGGATTAACATTTGGCTATTGGACTTGGCAGATAAAAGGCGATAGTGGCAGGACTGAGGGCAATTTTGTTGGAGTAGTGTATGCTAAAGACATATTCAGTCACATTTAATAGATAATGTAGAGAACAGGAAAAGGGGACTGCATAGCAGTAACTTGAGACAGTCCTTGAGTGTTCCTGTAAAAGTAGCTGGTGGTAGATAAGAGATGAAGAAAAAGGCTTTGATTTTTTTTATGGCGGAAATAACTTTATGTGTATACTGTAATGGTGATTTCCAGCAGAGTACGAAAAATAGGATGATGCAGGAGCTAGAAGGGAGACTTGCTGGAGCTATTTCTTTGAGAAGGTGTGAGGGGGCTGAAGCTAGTGTACACAGGGAGGGATTGGTTTATGTAGATATAATGTTATTCATTTCCAGAACCAAGTAGGAAAGCAGAGTGTGTTGTGAGTGCAGAGGCTTTGTAGGAGGTTAGCTGTGGGTAGCAGTCATTATCATCTGAATGCTTGAATTCTCTCACGGAATTGGGAAGGAAACAAGCTTCTTCTTGAGAGTGTGGATGAGGGAGGAGGTGTTGAGGCTGGAGAAAAGAACCGGGAAACAGTCCTGAGTGGGAAAATTAAGAGACTCGGGATGCATTTTGTGATGCCTGGCCGAGACTAGTCATGAGGGTTGTGTGTTTTCCTCTAGCTCTGGTTGGCTGCACAGGGACAGGTAGAGAGCAGCTGAAGAGTTGAATTTCACTAGGGTTTTATCTTTGTTAAATGAGTTTAAAATTCCCAGGACACATGGGATAGGTTTTACTTGTCTAAAACATGTAAAGTTAAGGGAATTTTAAAACGCTTCAGTACCATATCAGGGAACAAAAAGTGTCTTATTCCTAAAGGCTTATTTATCCAGGGATTTTTAAGGCTCCCGCATATCTGGCAAGAATTCAACAGCATATTAGTTGTGAATTTGAGCTTTAAAAGTTCTTGTATTGGCCAACTTACTGAAAGTTATTTACAAGGGGGAAAAAAACCTATACTGAAGCAGTTCATTCTACTACAACAAATAATTCAACATTCTATTGTTGTATCAGCATAAAATGTAGTTATATAAACAGCTATCATTTTCATTTATTGTTAGAATGGACTATGTTTTATTTCCCAACTAAGGTGACTGCTTATTTTAGGCAGATACTGTGGTTTTATTCTTTGTATTCCTTACTGAATTTAGCATATGACAAAGCACATAGAAAATTCTAAAAACAAAACAAAACAAAACTATTTATTGATTGAAATTATCAACTCTATTGTTTTAGGAAGATAAAGTCTCCAGTGCAGTTCATGCAACATTATCCAAAGATTCAAATTTATGCTGCAGAATTTAAATCATCTTTAAAGCATATTCTTCCATTGGAGTCATTTCTGAGTATTAGTTAAACAAAAGAGTTTAAGTTCGGTTACTAGCTGGTTTCCAAAATTTAAATATAATTCAAATAATTTTTCACACATACAAAATATTTAGTTTACAAATAAAATACATTATCAGGCCAGGGCCATGTCTACTATGGTCCTAAACACACACACACACACACACACACACACAAAACATTAAGGTAGGTTTTAGGACTGAAATATAAACCTTGAAAAATAGTGTTTATAATGGAAATGCTGACAGACCCATAGCAATAGCAGTGCTAGCAGGCGCTGATATAATAGAACATCATGAGCCAAGTTACCTCTTCATTCATGTCTGTTGCTAAGTGTCCAGTTACTGTAAATGCTTTAGATTTTGCATAATTTATGTAAATTATTAAACACCTGTTCTCTTCCCAGAAAACAAAGATATGGAAGAGTCTCCTTAGTTTAATTGATTCCTGGCTTGAGTTCTGTCATTGTTTCCCCAGCAACTACAAGGAAGTTGTAGTTCTCTAATGGTCAAATACTGTTGGAAAGACATAGATGTTAAGAATTGATCTTTCAGACACATATATCTGTATGGTTTTATGTGTGGTTGGGTGAACATGTAAATGAATAAATGAAAATATCATTGTTTCTCTTGAATGCATTTAGAAAAGAATGTGTGCACTATCAACAATACTTAATTGCAAATCACTTTTACTTTTTTTTCTCCCTATACTGACTTCTACCTTTAGGCTCACCCTTAAATTTAAAAAATAGGTCATATCTTCTTTAATAAGGAAATCCATATTATTTTCTGAATGCCCAACACAAGTGATTTTCTTCAAGGATTTCTAAACATCTAGTTCAAGAGGATTACACGTAAGTGTAGAGAAAATTCATTGTGGGCACTTGATGCTTATTAGAGAAGCATGTCTTTGTGAAAAATCACTAATCCTTATTCTTACTCTCCTTGTTTAAATACAAAACTTCCTGAAATAAAATATTATTAAAATTACCCTAGATAGTGCTTTAAATTATCTCTCCACTAAGCAAAAATCCAGTATAACCTAAATTTATTTAGTTATGCTGCACCAATTTGAGATGTATTATTTGTAAAATCTCCTCGTGAAATTATTTTCTTTGATACAGCTGATTTTGAAGTTATTTTCCTTAGAAAGGCATTTAAAAAATTACTTGTAAAACATAAAAGTGGTGAATCAGTTGCTCTACCTCTGAAGGTCAGTACATCTTTGACTACCAGACAAATCTAGGTTAACCATCAAAGAAAGTCGTGAGCCAGGAAGCAGTAAGTAGAGAAAGAGCCACAAAAAAAGTGTTTAAAAGTTCCCTCTACCTGACATTTTTCTATTATTTACAAACCTTACCCATAATTGTTTAAAATTTTCAGTGTTTGAAATAGAGATATGTATATATAATTAATAGGTAATTAATTCTGAATTAGGATTGAATGCATTTCAGCTACAAATATAGTAAACCCTTTCTTGGACATAACAAGAATTTGAACTCAGAATGACTTTTAGTCAACCTAAAAAGAGAGAAAAAAAAAGAGGCATAGTGACAATGCACATAATAACACATTTAAAGCAGACAAGTTTAAAGTATTCACTAGTCTTTTAACTTAGAACAAACTTAATATGAGCCCACAGTGTAAGGTGGGTAATCAGTGAAATAATATACCTAGTATACGGTAAGTAGGCTGTGTATCAGTCATTTTTTCACTGACTAACAAACATCACACAATTTCAGTAGCATTCAATAACAAACATTTTTTTCTTCCTCACATGCTTGTAGCATAGCTGGGTTTGGCCAATCTTTGCTCTGGGCTTGATTTCAAGCTGTGGGATGAGTCCAAATCTTTACTCTATGTCTCTCATCACCTTGAATCATAGGTACCAAAGTAGAAACTCTTCACTGTCAAAAGCAGGAACACAAGCCCACCTCCATAAGCATATACCAAGCCCCCGCTCATATGTTGTCTGCTGATATCGCACTGTAAAACAAGTCACATAGCCAAGCCCAACATCAGTGGGATAGGATATATGTTCCTATCATGGAAATGAAGAGGAACAGAGTGAATATTTGCTGAACAAAATTTTAATCTACCATAGGCAACTGTTATTATTATTTTAAATGCAGCTATAAACTGAGGCTACATTAATAGATGTCTAATTCCTGGTTCCAAGGGAGCATATATAGTCAGGTAGCAAAAAGAAAAATTTACCTAGTCTAATGTAATTGACCCCACCCCTGCTCACCAACACCATATGTGTTTATGAGTGAGTGTGTGTGTGTGTGTGTGTGTGTGTGTGTAAAGAGAGAAAGATTTTTTTTCAGAAATAATTTCTAGGTTTCATTGTTATTGTTCAGAATGCTTGCTCAGTCTGTGGCGTACCCCATGTATTTTTGAATGCTGCCACTCAGGGATGGTCCTTCTACATCAAGTTTATCCAATATGACCTCATATAATGCCCAAATCCCACCTTCCCACCCATCACATTTGATTGACCAAGGGATAATACCTCCATCAATTTGGGCTAACCAAATAATCTTTCCTGTACATTTATAATTAAATGTAAAATTCATTGTTCAGCTTACATCGGTCATCTGATGGAAGGACATGGTACACACTAGGGCTAGCCATGTATTACAAAGTTTGCTTCAAAAAAAGAGGTGAAGCAGACAGCAAAGAAACTTTGAAGAGAGAAGAGACCTGACTTTGTTCCTGGAGTTTTTTTGTTCCTAGTTCTGTCTCTTATGAAGACTATCCCTTCTTGTGCTCTATGAGATAACCTAGTTCCCTTCCTATGCATGGATCTTTTTGTGGACAAGCTAAAGTAATATTCTGTTTCTTACATCAAAAATAACTTTGGTTCAAAGTAAAAATTCTTCTTGTGTTTATGTTTGAGTTCAGTATATCAAAGCTTACCAATGAAGAACAATAAAATGATCTCTGAAGTATTGCCAGTTCATTGTCATTTATAGTATACTTACATTTATGTGCCCTAGCATTTATAGCATCTCATTTTATTCTGAACAAAGCAAAACTGAATGAAACTAAACTAAATTCAACTCTGTGAAGTAGGTAGGGTATATACAGGATTATCTATATTTAACTTACAGTAAAAAAATTAACGAATTCTATAAAAATGTATCTGGAAAATTTTAATAAATGTATATAGTTAATGAATTTTAGAGAGCATGTCTATTCCCCTTATTTACCAGAACCCCTAAAAATACCAAAAATTCAGGATGAGCTCACTTACTAGTGCCTAGCACTTGTGGTTTAATTAACAAAAATATTATGTAACACATTTCCTTAATATGCATAGCCCAGAGCTCCCTCAGTTTCCCTAATCTTTGGGAAAAAAGGAAAGATTTGATGTTGTCGTTTCCTGTTGCTTTTTCACTAATGTTGTTGTTCTATTCTAGATCTAGCTTTGCAGTGAGCTGTCGTTTGCTACTCTCCATGACCAGCAGAAACTCATGTCATGGTCCACATGACAGGGTGCTATCCCACTGGCCTGATTTGGGAAGGATATAGAGTACAATGTACTGTCCTTTTAGTTTCCCCAAGGCCACCATACAAGATTTTGATGTGCATGTGCATTTATTTACTGAAGGCTAAGATAATTTCAAAAGGGAGTTTCCATATAAGCTGGAAAATCTTGAAATTCTACCAAAAATTCATAAAATCTTGACTTTTTGTGAGTCTAAATATGGAAGGAGTCTAAATACTGAGGACTTCCATAAAAAAGGAAGCCTTCCATGGACACCTCCTCTAATCTTCACTTTCTTCACCTTTTTATGTGCATGTACCTTCTCAAAGAACCTCTTGCCTCAGATCTTTCCCTCCAAATCTCACTCTTATTCATCACCATTATTATATTTTTACATAGCAGAGTGTTAACAGCATAGACTCAGGCTCCTAACTGCTTACCTGAATTTCCTGGCTTTACCACTCTGAGTCCATTGGCAAGTTAATTTAACCTCTCTATGCTCACATTTCTTTATCTTTGAAATGAGTATAGTAATAGTACCTCTATCATTAGATGGTTGTGAAGATTAAACAGACTGTTATATACAAATGCCTGAAGAGTGTCTGTCATGAAATAAGCACAATGTTTGTTATTATTTTTAGTAGTAGTAATAGTAGTACCCACATACATTATGCCATGTCAATGTCCTGTAGGCTCAAGTTTGCTCAAATGATAATGATATCCATCACTACCCAATGCTGAAGTTTGACTATGGACATCAGCCCCATGGATGAAGGAACTAAGGCTTACAATTAGCATTTCCTGATTAAAATTCTCACCAGTGCAACTCTGGTCTTCTACTTGCTTTAACAAATGGGACTATTAAAGTAAGCACATCTGCCAGGATGGATATTAACTTACCTTCCAACTACATTCTAAATCTATACTGAGAAAAGGACAACATTTTTTTTTCCACTTGGTAAGAGGCCTGTCTGCTCTTCAAGTCAATGGCTCCCAATTAGTGAGTGGAGAAGCACTTGAATCCTGCCCCACCCCAATGGGCCTACATGAATCATAAAAGAGATATGTTAGCTTTTAGTGTGCGCTCTACTGCGTAATATAGAAGGGCAGGGAATTCAATACTTTATACCCAATTGTCCTCACTGATGGAAAAAGTATGGAAGGATTATCAATCGCTCCTACCAATTCTAGAAAATACATAAACAATGAGAAATCTCAGATATTTGAAACTTCCAGGGCTACTTTGCCTTTTTACTACTAGTCATGTAAGTCCTGTCAATAAATTTTACACTTGAATGAGGTCACCTGCAAACTTCCAATCTAGTTTAAACTAGAACCTAGTTTTCCTAAATGCTGTCTGTTCAGAATTATTTACAAGATTTTTTATATCCTTAAAATAAGTGCTTTAGTTCATTATTAAGAACACAAAAACATTGCGTTCAATTTGTCTAATTGTCTAAGGCCAATTTTAATTTTCTGCTTCGAGTATACCTATAACTTGGAACAGAGTAATATAAATGAAAAGATTTTGCCATGAATATAGGGAATTTGAGGACCTTATTTAATTCACTGTAGCCTCTTCCAGTAGAATATTTCTACAAGATGCCTAAGTTGTACTAATAGGTGTTGCTAAGAGATCAAGTAAAAATGTTTGTCTAAGTAAATTTAAAAAATTAATTGTAATTCTTTCTTCATCTCGTTTTTTCACCTCTACCACCATTAAAATTTTGAGGTTTAATTTAATTTTGCTCAAGCAAATTGCAATAGAAATGATTCAGCCACCCAAGGAATACATTCTTGGGAACTGAAGCTCACAATTTTTGTTCTGAGATGTAAATATGCCTTAGAAGGATGCTTTAGAATCTCCTCTAGTTTGCCAGGTGTTCCAACTCAGGTATACCCTTGACTAGCATGTCATCTAAACACACGGCCAAATAGGGCTCTTCTATTAGTAGCTCTCCATGGTGCTCTGCAACATAATACAAGTGGTTGAATAGAAAAAGAAAATAGACTATACTCACATGATTTTCATCTATAATAATAGTGGTATATTTTGTCAGACCATATTCTCAGTAATACCAGCAGATAGCACACAAAGCTTATGTTAAGTAGAGGAACTATTTCCTCCCGATAATTTGCCAAATGTAGTAAATTTCACTGAGCATATATCCAGCCTGGTTGTTTTCTTTGCAGACCATAAATCCTTTATGTCCTGATGCTTCTAATAGATTTAAATATCAAAACTATGATAGTCAGGAAGTTACATAAGTTATAAAAAAATGTCTTGGTTGTTGAGGCTATCTGGTTTCATACTATATTTATCTACAAGAGCTGAATCTTATGTCTGTAATTGTCCCAAAATCTGACTTCTAGTACTAATTCCCCTGCAGACTAATTGCAGAACTTGTGCAAGCCACTTACTATCCCCTTTCTTTCAATTATATCATCCCTCAAATGGGGATTATACAATTTATCATTTCTAGTGTGTTCCAAAGTGCAATGCCTATCTGTGGACAAACTTAAGCATATTAAATATTAATGATTATGTCATTATCTATACAGAGTTTGCTCTTGTGATTTTTGGGTTTTGATTTGTCCATAACTTGTAGGATGAAAGAGACACTAAGTATCACTAAATATGTTTCACCTGGTAACCACTGATAATGATGCTCTCTAAACATTCCTAAACTGTATGGAACTTTGTGTGCAAAATAAAATTTTCTCAAGTCATTTTCCTTAACTCTTGCTTCTCTTTACTTTTCCCAGCAGTACAGGTGGTGCTAAAATGTTACTGCTTCCTAAACTTAGTTCTATATTTTTCCACAGATTTTACACAGATTCATTTATAAATGAACTGGGTTACTTTTGTTTGTTGTTTTACTCATGATATGTCATTTATGTGTTTTCTTTATTCTAGATTTTTCTTTCTGTTGATATTATTGCAGTTTTGAATTTTTAATAAATAATTACTACTCAAGTAACATTAGAGAAACAATAAGCTAATTCTCATAACCTCATTGATACTATGCCATAGGTAAATTACCGTTCAATAGTTTCAACATTCATAATTTGATAATTGTAAGCACATATAAACTTAAAACTAACTCTTAAGTCAAACATGCTAAACAAACAAGTTTGCAGGGCCCCAAGGCTTATATAAAGTAGGGCAAGGGTCAAAGGAAAGGAAAAAACAAAAAACAAAAATGAAAAAAAAAATGCCATCTCCTACTGGCCCAAACATCTGTCTAAAGAAAATAATTTAAGGGCATCAAAGAGAAGATAAAGACTTTATTCAGTTAATGTGCATGAGGGAACACATGAAGACTAGGTAACTCTCCAAGTTGAAGTAAAAGTGGAGTTTTATAGGGTCTGGGGAAGAGAGCAGTACGTGTCCTTGTGGCTTGGCTCAGGTTACACTTTTTGTCTTCAACTACTCCAAAAATTGTGGTTACAGCAGCTGGAGATAATTCTGTTTTTTCCTGCCCCTTTCTTAGTAACACTGGTACAATTCCATCCCAATAACTGCCAGCATACTTCTTTTGAGAGCCATCTTTTGTAAGCCTTGTGTTTTGTTGGGTAGTCAATCTTCAGGAGACAGAAGTAGCAAAAACTAAAAAAGGGGGAGAGGGGGAGGGCAGAGGGCAGAGTAGGAAGGGGAAAAATGGAAGAAAGTAAGGATAGAAGGTGAGGGAAATGGGGAACTCTATCATGTCTAATTTAATCCTTTTACACATCTTTCCTAAAATTCTGAATTTCTTTCTCATCATATAAATATCACTTGGGGTCTGAAAAAACATGTCAGGACTCAGTGAAAGGCTATGCAATTTATAAATTCTTTGAATCTTTCTCCACTATTGAATTTTATAGCCCCTTTCAATTACTTTATTTATTTTTTTAAAGAAGTTTTTTTTTTTTTTTGATGTGGACCATTTTTAGAGTCTTTATTGAATTTGTTACCATATTGCTCCTGTTTTATGTTTTGGTTTTTGGCTGAGAGGCATGCAAGAACTTAGCTCCCTGACAGGGATCGAACCCACACCACCTGCATTAGAAGGCGAAGCCCTAACCACTGGACTGCCAGGGAAGTCCCAGCCCCTTTCATTTGTACTCTGTAACCCCGATATCAATAATGTCATTTATTCACAATAATCATTTGCATAACTAAAGTTTTTATGCTCAGACATTTATACAAAAGAGAAAACACCCAGTTCTGGATATTTATTAGAGGGAAGTTACTATATGGTAAAGCTAGCAACTCAATTATTGAGAAACATTTCATCCCAAAAAGGATTATAGAGACAATTCTTCCTTTTCTCTTTCTGGTAAATTTCAGTAGTTTGAATGGATTAGAACTCACATATGGTTTCAATAAATCTAAATTATAGAACATTATGGAATGGATTCATTAATGACTTTGGAATGAACTACTTACAGTTTGAAAGTTTACAAGGGTCTTGGTGGTGTTTAGCTTTACTCTCTGGAGCTCAAAGGACAATTATTATCTGCATTGAAACACAATGTTTTAATTTGCAATCTTCTTCTACCACTATCTCTATTTTGGTCCAACTCTCTTTGAAAGAATGAAAGGTCCTTGGCATCGATTCCTATTTTTCTGTTATATGGCCAATACATACTGACCCTATTCCTTCCAGAACATTTTTTTCTCTTGTCTTCTCTCAAAATGTTACCTTACAATTCATTACTGACACCTCAATTTTTCAAGTCCAAAATATGACAAAAACATTTGGACACTTTATTGGTGTTTACCCAATTAAATATGCCTTTACTTGATTTCCTTATTATAAAATGTAATGTTTTTCTGAATATTACATTAATTGTGCTGAAGCGTGTTAATCGGTTAACTGTAAAAATGATCTCAACTCTATTCTTGTTTAGAATAACTAGACTTTGAACCAGAACCTCTCTGGAGTTCTTGCTGTTTCAGAAAATGTATGAAAAAGATAGCAATTTAGCACCATGCATATTATAATTAGCTTAATCGTTGTCAGCATGTAGCTATAAACCAAATACCAATTAGTCCTAGTTGTATATCCATGGGCTTTTCTGGTTGTCTGAGTTAACGTTTCTTATTTGTGCAACTTAACAGCTCCCCCAGTGTGCAAGGGAAAATGTTTTTTTAATACATTTTTATATGTGCAAATTAACTGCATATTTAGCTTCATTATGCAAATAAGCTGCACTGATAAGTTCTTATTAGCAAAAGACAGGTTTTGTAATGCTTAAAATTCAACAAATGTAAGAAAGCAATCTGTGATATGCTTCAACAGTCCACGAATGGTGGTTAGGTCTTATTAGAGATTTAGTTACTGTTTGACAATCATTTAATCCCTACAGCTTCCTGTATTTAACAAAGCCTATTTTCCGAATTGCAGAAAGTATATATATCAGAAGGAGCCATGTTCACATATTACGATAGTCACGGAGAAAAAACAGAACATATTTATGCTGAGAGAAGTACAATATCCTGAAAAAGATTTAAACATATATTGAGAAAGACATCCTTAAGCAGAGCAAGTCACATACTTACAGAGACCCACAAAGATTCAGAAAAATATATTCAGAAAAAAAGAAACATACTTGGATCCAAAAAAATGGATCGGAATGCCCTACAGAAGTGTAATAAATGTTCACCCAAATCTGTTTTCTCATGTTCGGGAACACAGTTAGATGATGTTTTCCAGCCTTGTTTGCAGATGTGGTCATGTGACAATTCTAGATGATGGAAAGCAAGAAGGTAATGAATTCCACTGCCATGCTTTTCCCATAATGACATCTTACGTGCTTTCTGCCCTGGCTGAATTGAGTGGACATAAGATCTGTGGTGACCATGGTAGCTCTGTGTTAAAAATGGCAGAGATGCTGTTAACTCAGATCCTTGATGTGGAAGTGAGTCCTTCCTTGAGGTCCATTATCCACCACTTTGTCATCTACCTTGGACAATTGGAAAGATATGAACATCCTGGAATGTTAAATGAAAAAAATATGGTATTTGAGTCATTATACATCTTGATCTATTACTTTGGCCTAGCATGCTTAATACAGTGAAAGATATAAACATAAAGGACACCTTCCAGTTTTTTATCAACTTTGAATTTTTCCTTCAAGGACTGTCAGAGTTTGTTTAGTTGAAAAAAATGCTTTGATGTACTAGACTTCAGTTACCATGAAGTCTTGTCTTATAGGCCAAATATCAGGGCTTAATGAAAGGGATAGGAGAGTGTAAATTAAGTAGCAAAGGACTAGAAATTAAAAGGTATTATTTATATTCATGACACTATTACTTCTAGCTGGTGATATAAACAAGTGAATTTTCCTTACTGGAACTCCTTTTTCCAGATCTGAAAGATGTGAGCGCTTAGATTAAATGACCACTCAAATTCCACCATACCATAATTAGCATTCTGTGATTCTATAATTCAAAAGGGCTCAAGGTATTACAGAGGTTCTTCTCTGTAAAACAGAGACTAAAATTAAAGTAGGTGAAAAATTATACCATGTGCTTTGTTTTCCTTCTATTTTTTTCTGGGATTTTTGGCACTTGAGCTCTAGCCCTGATATAATCCTGAGCTAGTACCTATCAACTGTCTCATTTATTACAACTCAAAATGATAAAGTCATATAGACAATTTCTAAAATTATTTCAAAATCTAACATATCATGGCACTGGGAGATAGAAAGTGTTACTCTCCAAGAATAATGTGTTTATTGGAAGCTTTGTTAATCATACCATGCTTCTGTGAACAAAAGAAAAATTTACACACTATTGGGATTTTGAAACAGGATCTGTGTGATAATGAGCAAGTTGTTGAACCTCTCAAAACTTTATTGTCCTCAACTGTAAATGGGGGTTAACATAGGCCTCCCACTGTTGTTATGAGGATTAAATGAGGTTAGAAATGTGGATGTTCCTAGTTTAGCCCTTGCCATGTAGCAAACTTTCTGCATGTCTGTTGGCTTATTCCCTCGTTTTTTGCACAGTGTAGAAAAAGTATGCTGCACAGTAGGCCTAACTCTGACCCAAACACATTCAGGCCACTGTGAAATATTCAGGATGGTTTATGGCTTAAATATTGGCAGAACATGCAGGTTGTGCAAAAAGACAAATGGAGATGTGACATTGTAAATTAACAGTAATCATTGGTGAATATTTTCTTAGAGTTGTATCATTTGTGCTTATAGATAGAATGAAAATAATTTCTCATATTGTTATTTTTTTAATATTAAGCAACTGTTTGCCTTCACTTGATCTTAGCCAAAAGGCCAAGAAGCGATACTGTATGCTTTCAAAGTAGTAAAGGTAATTCACATTTCCTGATCATATACTAAATGCCAGAGGTGCTTCTTCTTTGTTATAGAATTTAATCCTTATGATCAAACTTTCAACGTAGGTGCCCCCCCCCCTTTATTATCTAGGTGAAAAAAGAGGGATCAAAGAGACTAAGTCATTTGCTTGAATCATCTATTGAACTCAATGTAGAAAGGAAACCCACGTACAGATTCAAATCCAAGTTTGGTTCCAAAGCCCATTTTCTTTTTACTATATCATTTTAACTTTCAACAATGAAGTCTACACCACCTCCCAATTATCCTGCTTTAATCTGTCAACTCTTACTGTACTCATCATTCCTGTCAAGAGAGTTAATGTATTAAAGCTCAAAAACACAAATTGTAGGGTAGAGATGTAGGGGAAGCATAGCATCTCAAAGGCTTACTAATCCTCTCTAAATGTTGCTTTGCTTTGTGAAGGGCACATTTGTCCCAAAGTATTTAAACATATATATTTATGGACAGAAAGTGAGGAGGCAGCAGGAGCATTCTGATATGTGGTCATGTCAAATACAACTTGGTTAGAAAAGAGAAGAAAACAAGAGAAACTTTGTTGTGACAAACACATGATGTGCATGATGTCATTTGGTTGTTGTTGGCAAAAAATCTATAGATGACATCTGTTTATCTATTTGTGAACCAGACACAGCCAAATTTTGTACAATGTCTCTTTGTACAGTCTCCTGAAGGAAGGTCCCTTGTAAGTGACAATGTGTCAAAAGTCACCAAAAATCTGTTAAAATTTAACTTCTGCTGAGAAAATAGTGTACTTGATGAATATGTGTGGAGAATGTATTGAATCCAGATGAGACTGGTAATTCTGTCTCCATTAGCAACAAACACCCAAGAGAATGAAATGTTTAACTTAAAGAAAAGATTGTCTGTGATCAGAATGGCGATTTCCTCGAGACAGGACAAAATGCAGACAACTACACCACCTGGGTATGTTTCAAAATTTTAGTTCCCACCATCCTCCTGAATCATTATATGTGCACAAATCAATGACCTCAGAAAATGTTTTACTGTTGCGTCTGGAAAGAATGTCTTCATTTTTTTAAACTGTGTTCTTTCAAGGATTGTTATTTATAAAACATGTAAGAATTGTCATCAACCCCCCTACAAATTAACTTTTATCTTTATTTGTTGGGTTTTTTTTTTTAGTTTATCATAGGTAACTTCTGAAATACTCTTGTATCTCTGGCTCACCTCAGCAGAGTTTCTATATATGCACAATTTGTATACCAGTGGACTCTATTCATAAAGAAGGAAAATTTCCCGTGTCCATTGTATGCCTCTATTGGAAGACTCAGTGGAATTGAGAGGACTCAACTCAGTGGAAGAGTCAATCCAGTAAAATCTGTGGGTAACTATTATAACTGAAATGATTGGTTGCATATACACTGATCTCAAAGCATTGAGGTTTTTTGACTTACAACTTGCTGAAAGACAGAAATTAAACAGAACAGTAAACAATTCTATGAGATAAATATATGCTAATTCTTTCAGATATCATTTGCTGTGGAAAAAAAAAACCCTCATGACAAAGCAACAATTTTATTTGCTAACAATTGCACAAGTCAGCAATTTGGGCTGGGCTCAACTGAAAAATTCTTCTGTTGGTGTCACCTGAGATCACTCATGTAGCTGCCATGATCTGGCAGCTCAATTGGAATTGAATGAACTAAGATCCCCTCACTCACATGTCTAGTGGTTGGTGCTGGCTACAGCCTGGAGCTGTAGGCACAATAGGGCCATTTGTTTTCTCCTATTCCAATAAACATGTCCAGGCTTCTTCACAGGGCAGTCTCAAAAGAGCCAAAGCAGGACAAACCCCAAAGTGCAAGTGTTTTAAACTTTGCTTTCTTTACATTTGTAAATATTGTATTAGCCAAAATTTACCTGCTAAATCCTGTTCCTTGATGGAGGTTCAGGAATGTCATATTGCAAAGGGACTTGTGTGCAGTAACAATTTGTCCTCTAGTCACAGATTATTCATATTCCTCCTGCATGCAAAATATTTTCACCCCCCATCAAAAGAGTGACACCAAAGTGTTCTCTATTCCTGCAAATACTAATTTCTACTCATCTTCTCATTCCTTTCTATTGTTTCCACCTATCCCACCAACATTTCTTTTCATATCTTAGAGTGCTTTGTGTTCCTGTCTTCTGTATATGGTCTCACCTTCCACCAGAGGAGGTAGTAGAGATTAGTGGGCAGTTGATTCAAGAGAAAAATTAGGTTATCATCTATTTGAATTATTTATATCATCTGATTTATTTGGAGAAGATAAAATAGACTCCCTCCTCTTTGTTTTTCTCCTACAACTGCTTTCCTACTACATCTTCTTTCTTACCCCCTGGATGAATCTTGGGTAAATCTCCTAGCTTTCAGGTATTGGATGAGCAGCAATTTTAGATATCAGAAGTCTAATCAGATTGAATCAGAGTTTTTCTTTCACATCTAGTTTAAAGCTTTTCCTTTTCCCTGAGTTTAGACCTGGATCTCAGATTCCATATATCAGCATTGGATAAGGGGCAAAGGGTGAATTCCTGCATCCTCCAAGGATGGAAAGGAAGATGGGGAAACTGAAAGTGAGGGAAATGGCAAGATCTTTTTGACTGGTGCTGCTGTGATCTGAGTTTGCTCCCAAATGTGTGGCAGGTACTAAAATATCAGTTACTTCTCTGACAAGGCAGCCTTGTAGATTATTCTACTTCTGGGAGAACTTAGCTCAGCAATTCTCCAACAGAACCAATTCGTATTCAGCTGACTTCTACAGACCAAGCCCTTAATTTCTGCTCCTATGATAATAACCCCTTTTTTTCTAGGATGAGTCCACTTTGTAGCTATACTCTTGAATGTGGTCCTCTCAAGAAGGCTAGGCTTGATTGCTTTCTGAACTGACCATTCTGATCCATAGGAACCCTGACCCACGAAATCCTGGGGCCCACTGTCTTCAGAGGCAATGTCAGACAGGGCTTTTCCTTTAACCTGTTAAAGAAAGAGTCAAGGACTGTCCCTATAGACCCCTAACTTAGACAAAGATCAGCTTTTGCAAGATCTCCTTCACCATGCTTTCCTCTGATAGCAGCATGAGAAGGGCCCATGAGTTTCTGAAGAAGAAAAAGCATCCCACTGGAGTAAATGTCAATATTCCTTTCTGGTAAGCAGTTTACTGTCTTCCAAGTGGTTTGTAGCTTTCTCCCTGGTTTGATTTGTGTAGGAACACCTCCATTCCCACCTGCAAAGAGAGGGGAAGGGAAATGCCTCAGTGCTTTAAATGGGAAAAGCATATTGAACAGCCTATTACTTAAATATTTATTTATTTAACATTTTCCCCCTCTACACACTTAAGGTCAATTTCTAACTTAGCAGGCCTCTGAAGTATCTATCTCTACTGTTCTTTATTTATCATTTGTCTATTCTGTGTGGATTTACATATTTGTTTGTGCAGGATGATGGTACCAGGAGACATTCATCTTAGCCTAATCAGAAAAACAGAAGACTCTTCTTTTCACTCTGCTGTATTTTGTGATTGGTGCTGCCAGCATTCATCTCCACAAGACTCAATTTTCCATTTCTTCATTAACCAAAGTCCTGTGCTTCCAAACACTTTTTGTTATGATTTTTTAGCATTACTGCCTCAAGAGTGCTTTTCTTCTAAGACCACCAAGTTGGGACAACCAGGCTTCCTCAGGGAGCCCCCTCATCCTGAACAAGCCCCACTTGGAACAGGATAACGGGTTGGTGATCTCAATTTTTACACAGTCTTTCCGGCCTTGTTTTGCACCTTGGCTACCTGAACCCTTAGCCATCCAGCCAGCCTGGTGTCTTACTGCTGTCATATTTCTCTGCACTACTACCAACCAGGGGTCATGATTTTTCACATCTTTCTTGACTCTTGCCAGCTGTCGTCTGAAATATTCTGGGAATCCTTATTTATCCTGCTCTCAAGAATTCTAACTTCAGGTAGAAATGGATAGGATTTAGGCTTCAATTGTTATTTTAGGACAGCACATTGATTATCCAGTTTTGTTTTGTTCTGTTTTTCCTTTACAGATTTTTTCCTTCCCCAACAACGATAAGGCAAGGGATGGAAAATTCATATTTAATACACAAAATTTCTAGCTTGCATTCAAAGAGTCACTAAAAACAAAACAAACAGATAAGATCAATTCACGTTTTTAACTTAGCAACAAATATGTGTAGATGACACTACTATCTAGGACCATACCAATAGATGAGAATGGGCTCTTAATTTTCTATTTTAAATGTCTAGTAGCAGAGGGTATTGGCTGATCCATTATAAATTCTACCACTCAATCCTTCTAAATTCTTCTAGTACGGACTCTACTGAAATTAATCAAATTTGTTCACACAAGTAGCCAGATACGACCAAAGGTATAGAAAATATCACTTCAAAGTTTGTAGAGCCAGTTGATTTTTCCACAGTCCTTTGCCTCTTCCAGGTCACTTTTTTTTTTTCCTTAGATACAATCTACTGTAAAAATGTAAGTGGAAACAGCTATTACACTCAAAATTTAAGTAAAATCTCAAGATTTATCTAAGTCCAAAGTAGCCTAAATCTATGTCTGAATGTAGAGTTGATTACATTAATAGGGGGAATAGTATTTTTGAAGTGGCTTTCTGATCCTGGGTTCCCTAGACAGAGATGGACGCTCATTTGAGTCATATACTTCCAAGGCCCTTGCATGGGCTCTAACAGTGTGTTCACATTGTTATACATAGTTTTAGAAAGTGACAAAAGTGCTATTTAACCACAATTTAATATATTTGCTATACTCTTACACTCCAATATCCTCTTAGTCATGTTTCATCTATTGCCTGGTGGCTTTGGTGTGGCACAGGCATAACTAAAGTGAGGTAGAGGTATGAATCTGTTTAGTTTGGTTTGGTGGTTTGCAGCCACTTCTGTATATAGTTCAGGGATTGCTAACTATCCACCCAGTCGCAGGAATGGCTTCAGAACACCCACTGCTGCCCCCCTGGGATTGTGACTGATAGTGCAAGGTCAGAGGTTTGGAGAGCTGTGTGAAAGTATCCTATGGCACCTGATATCAGCAGGAAGTAGCTAACAATCAATGAGTTTGCTTCTAAAACTATTTAACATTAGTTACTGAATAAGAACCTTTGAAATGCTCTGATATCTTACAGCTCATATATAAGAGAATCTTGAGGGATATTTTTTCTAAATTTGATAATAATTCTAATAATGTATTAAAATGTATTTAAAATTTAAAATCTAATAATGTATTTAAAAATAATGTATTTAAAATACAGTAATAAGGTATGAAGCTGAAATAAACTTTTCTAAAACTATCAATAATAAAACATTTCAATCAACAAAAGACTGGATTATCTGAGAAAAGATTGAATTATCTTACTATTATTTCTAAGGTAAATAATAATATAAAATGTAGTCACGTGAAGGGGTAATCAAAGAATAGGCAGCCAAATATCAGGAAAAAATGTAGTAAAATATAAAACAGAAATGATTCCAGTAGTTTATGAATAAAAAAATTTCTATTTCTCTGGATTTTTTTATGTTTATGGTTAGGTTTTTAAAAATGTATAGTTTTTCACGATTTCATTTACAATTTTATGTATAATTTTTATTGTAATTATATATTTTTTAAAGAGGGCCCCACAGATTGCATAAGCTTCAGGTCCCACAAGACCTGGATCTGCCCCTGCCCATAGCGTATATAGATTAGATAGATAGATGGATAGACAGATAGATAGATAGATAGATAGATAGATAGATAGATAATCTAGAAAAAGTAAACAGCTCTCTCTAGTTCATGTCAGCTTCTAGGAAATAATATTAGTGAAGGCAGACAATACCCAAACCATACAGGACTTTATGGGTTAAAATCAATATTTCAATGCAACCAGCTGGCACTTAGGCGCTAACTAGGAGCCAGTGCAAACACACAGATGACTCACATAAATAAAGCAAACGTCCTAATGCAGGACATGTGAAAATTAAGACAACAACATGCCACTTAAGAAAATTATCTGAAGAAGCCAATCCCTTTGTAGGGATGGAACATTCTCAGCAAAACCTTGGGACACATTAACAGGATGGCTTCCCTACCCTTTCCCGTAACTGGCTCTCTGGCGCTCTTAGTGAAGGGGAGATGGATTTAAGAGCCATTTGGATTTGGAGAGGATTTGTCTGAAGATAGATTTACAATTAGGTAAAAAATGTTTCAATCCGAATATTACACTATTTGGACAAAATAAAAATCCCATTTTAAAAAATAGGAATTCAGGTTCTGTTTTTTTTGCTTTTTAATTAAAGGCCTTTCATCATTTCTGGGTTACTGCTGGCTATGGTATTTGAATGAATTATCTCCATTGTTTCAGGTTTTTCGAATTTAACAGCCTGTTCTGAAGCAACATGCTTTGGGATTAAATCCAATTTATAAAGGTGTACCTGAGAAGGTTTTCTTTAATATTCTTGAACAAGAGAATTTCAGTCGCTAATAAGTCTTGGGCAATATTTTTATATTTTTTAATAAAAAATTAATTTTCGTTTTCTTCTTTTTAAATAAACAATCTTTGAAACAGAATTCCCTAAAATCATGAACACACAGTGCAAAATTCCAAAAACTCTGAAGATAACCAAACCTATATTTGTATGCCAGCATTACCCCTTCTTAGATGAAAGACCATTGGCAAGTGGTTTCAACTCTCTGAGCCTCACTAAATTCACCTTTAAAATGAATCTTGTATGGAGCCTAAGTTCTCATCCTGTGGTGAGGGTTAAATACGATCCCAGGTGAAAACATTTTAACACTGGCCATTATAAAATAATTAAAGTCATCTTGAAGCTCCCTTTCAACTTTTTATTTTTGAAATTAATTGAAGTTAACTTGCTGCTAAAATGCTGGTCCCAAAATTCTGGGGAAAAATTCTTAAAGGAGCTAAGAAGAAAGCCTAGCACCATATTGAAAATACATCAAATAGAAATAAAGTACAATATCTGCTAACACTGATGAGTTAGTGTGGGGGAGAGGGGGGGAGGTGTTTAAGAAAGAGGATGAGAACAAAGCAAGATTATTTTCAGTGTAGAGTGCCTCCTCTCTTTTATAGATGACTTTTAGTGTACTAAGCAAGAAAATCAACCATGCCTTCCATATCCTTTGTTTTGTTAGGGGGCCTTTTTAAGGTCACACTTCAGATATTCCAATAAAGAAATCAATACTGTATCCTACTCTCAAGGGCTTGAAAACAAATTGTCTGACTTAAAATATCACACACACACACACACACACACACACACACACATACTATCTTTATTTTTTTATTTTTTTCCTATAGTGACAGAAAGGGGATGAGGCTCAAAATTTTGCTGGTGGTGAAGGAAATGACAATTGACGAACTAGATTTTGCTTTAATTGTTCTTTTTGTCTACTATTAATAATTGTAAGTTTATCTTTCTTTTCATTGAAGGAAACAACATAAGTGAGTTATTACTATCTAATTTGTAATTTTTATTTTAAAATTTAATAATTTCTTTCATGCACCTGAACACTTTTAAGAAAATACTAGAATTCTTCAACAGTAATAATCCAAAAGTCCTAAATTTGTCTGAATCCTATATTACTGACTGATAATGGCAACATCTACATAACAACGAGTAATTATTTCCATTGTTTGTGTGCTCAAGTGCTAGATTAACTATTTTATTATATTGTCTTCATTATTTCTTAAAATAGGCTTATGAGATATTATTTTAACACTTTAAAGATGAGGAAACTGAAACTAAGTTGAAGTAAATCTCTCGTCAGAGGAAGCTATCCAGAAATTGATCAAATTAAAACTTACATTTGAAGTGAAGTATTTCAATTTTTCAAAGATTATCTAGAAAGAACCATGCTCTGAGCCACTGTTTGACATAATGAAAACAATATTGATAGCTCATATTTTAAAACTTTCACTATGCCTAGAGTTCTATCAAATCCTTTATCTATATGGTTTTTTAAATCGGTACAAAAACCCTATGATTTCAGTGCTTTTATTATCTTCATATCTTCATAAAATCTGAATCTTGGAGCGGTTGGCAAATGTACTGAAAAGTCACTAAGTTTTGCCCATCAAACCCTAACTTATTGTATCACTCTACAAGATGCCTTCCTTATGCAGATTAGATAGGTATTGATATAGTGTAGATTGAAAGATGCCATAGTTTGCCCATAAACTGATTCACATCTAGAGCCTTTGGGTTAAGTTATTGTTTAAAGACAAATGACAGGTGATTTACCTATTAAGTTGTTATTACCTAATCCATGACATATCTAAGGCCACCCTGGATCATCCAGAGAGGGGACTAATGAAGAAACACAGAGGGCTGTTGGTAAGGGAAAATCTTACCCTAAAAGAACAATTCAACCACAGCAAAGCAATAAAGCTGTGATTTAAGCTTTGTGACAAAATAGAGAAAGAACAAGTTTAAGGTACTAAAAACAAGCAACCGAAAAACTTGCAAATGACTAACGTGCAGAGAGCAATATCTGTTTTAGGTGTATTAATAAATATATTGTTTCTTCAAAAGAGGTCAGTACACTTTAAAAAGCAACATATCTCAAGACTTTCTGTCACTTGCAATTTTTCAAATGGTTAACACTTTTATTATCACTTTGGCACTGTTATATCTTCCAATATGATTAAAAATTTGGAGATAAATCAAGTTTTCCAAAATTTGCATAGATTTTGCTTAGAGCCACCTATGTGCTTACTGTGATACTCTCTACTAAGTTGTTGATACTCTCTACTAAGTGTAGTAGAGATCTTTATAGATGTAAAATAGATGAGCTCCAGAAAGGCAGTCTTTAAAGTAATATTCATGCCTTAAATAAATAAATCCACATTAAGTCACAAGATATTTTTGTCCCTCAGAAATGTTCAATGGCAGAAAGGAAAGAAAGAAGTGGAAAGTTAGCCACCACAGTAGTAAGCATTGTGGTTCATCTGGGGTATATTTTGTGGACCCTTCTAAAGTGTCATAACAATTTTTTTCCCTGAGAACCCAAAACGTCTTCTTACATCATTGAGAAGCAGGCTTCTCTGTGGAGTTTGTGTGCTCATTTTACTGGTTCTGGGAGTCTCAGATGTAGAGCTCTCACTCTCCCTCCAGCTTTGACACTTTCTCCCTATTCCCAAATGAGAAACTTATGATGGGCTTGGGAATGCTATGTTCTAGAGGAACACCACTGTAGAGCCCTTAATTTATCAAACTAAACACATCAGTCTTTCTTTCTTGTTTCCTGGTTCCTGACCTCTCTTCCTGACTCCTGTCCATAGTTCCCTTTCCCCTCCCCTCCACATAAACCAAAGGAGGAAGATCTGAGGAGGAATTATGAATGGTCTTCTCTTCTCATCCCCAACCCACATTCCTGGTTCAAGTTTTCCTTTTTAAATTCTTTTCTGACAAGGTGATTTCCTTTCTTCTCTAGTGTATTCCCTGGTAGGGTCAGACCTGGTCCTTGAAAACTGATCCCTACCAGAGGATTGCAGGTCTAGAAATCGATACCTAATGGGAGGGCTATTTTCCATCCCGATGTCTTCACAGTCAAAGAATCATTTTTTTGGCATGTTTTTATTTCTTAACTTCCAAATATGTATTCAATAAGCATATATTATGTACCAGTACCTGTCATACCTTGTGCTCATTTCTAGGGATATAATGATGAATTGGATATGTGCTCTGCTCTCAAGTGTCTTTCCATTTAATATAAATATGACTGAATACATCCAGGTACACACTGGTTATAGTGATTATGTTTCCAAAGATGGTCACAACATTATCTCTCATCCTGTGTGTTCTTTTGAAGTGAGATTTTGCCATTCTTCTATAAAGATGTATAGTTGATTTCCCCTTTGTTTGAATTCAGACTTGCCCTGTGAACTGTTTTCACCAACAGTATGTGAAGAAAGTGATGCTGCATAGTGTTCAAAGCCAGACCTTAAGTGTCTCTTTGGAACACCCTTTCTCAGAAACCAGTCACCATTCTGTCAGGAAACCCGAAAGCTAAGTGCAGAGGCCCAAGTGGAGAAAACTGAAGCTTCCAGCTAACAGACCCAACTGAGCTCGCCCTCAGAAGCTCACCCCAACTGTTGACCATGTGGATGGGAGCATTTTTGGATCTTCCAGTCAGCCCAGCATCCCAGAATACACCACATGAACCAAAATAACTGTGCAGGCAACCCATAGAATTATGAAAATCATACATTATTGTGGTTTAATCCACTAAGTTTAGGGTGGTTTGTCATGAATCAATAGATAATTTAAGTAGGTGTGTAGCTTAGATTTTTCTTTGAGACTGGTCTCTTATACCATAATACATAAATAAATGAACGTGTATATATGAATAACATACCGTAATTAAGTAAACATGAATTTCATTTTAGTTCTCAAAGAAATAATACTATATACAAAATAAGTTCTATTGTACTTCCATTGTGGGGAAGTATTATTTCACTTTTTATTTAAGAAGAATTGGGGAACTCTGCTATAAACCAGGCACACTTCTTGGCACTGAGGAAGAAACTAGGGACCTCACCCTTAATAAGTCTCAGTCTAGTGAAAGAGATGGACAATTGCACTTAAGAAATAAATGATGTGCTCCATTGAAGAATGTAGCTGACTCCCCTGATACCTCATCTTCACATCACTTGAGGCTACTTCTAAATTCAGCCTCATTTATGCAGAAGTTTCCACGTGAGCTCAGACTCACATTGCCTTGGCAGGGATCTGCCTTAAGCTCCTGGCCTCCATCTTTCTGCTTTTTACCTTAGGAACGTCTCCATCACAATGGAAGCCTCTGCTTGAACATTTAGGGGAGTTAATTCTCCCAGGGGCAACTCTCAACCAATGAAGGAAGGCAGGCAGTGAATAATGGAAGCCAGCTTCCATCCTTCAAATGGACAATTCTGGGAAACATTCTTCATGTTTCTCAGATATTCCAAGAGAATTAAGTACCTGGTGCTTTCTGTGGCACTCTCAATAATGCACACTTACATAAAATTTTCTTTCTTCCAGGTCCCACTCTCTTTTTTCTTCTCTCTTCAAAAACAAACTACCTGCATCAAGCTTTGTCTCAGCCTCTGCTTTTGGGTGAACTCAAAACAAAACAATGAGGGCTTCCCTGGTGGCGCAGTGGTTGAGAGTCCGCCTGCCGATGCAGGGGACACTGGTTCGTGCCCCGGTCTGGGAGGATCCCACATGCCACGGAGCGGCTGGGACCGTGAGCCATGGCCACTGAGCCTGAGCGTCCGGAGCCTGTGCTCCGCAACGGGAGAGGCCACAACAGTGAGAGGCCCATGTACCGCAAAAAAAAAAAAAAAAAAAAAAAAAAACAAAACAATGAGCAATGGTCTGGGAGCACAAAGGAAGGCCACTTGAGACTGGAATAAGATAAGTAAGTTGTCTTTGGACTAACATTATGTTCAGCAGAACACATGTTGATTGAATGATTGATTGATTGAGTGAATAAAGAAAGGAGCTATCATCTTTCTAATCTGAACAATAGGCATTTGATGACTTTAAATCTACAGTACCCAAATTCAAGTCCCCTTTGGCTACTTGGAAAGGCAAAAGAAGAAAATCAGAGAGAGTAGGATGGTTAAGAATCAGATGAATAAATGCAGTAACCAGATGTTCATGTTAAATTTAAAATTAATGTGGTGAAAAAGTATGTAGTTTGTCAAGAGAGTCCATGGAATGGAAAATATTAATAACAAGAATGTCTTATAAATGATATACTTCCCAAACAGCTGAATATACAAGATAAATTCAATTTCAAAGCCCTTGTGTCATTAACAAACTACTCATGATTTTCTCACTAAGTTTATGGATTCTCCAGGACCTTCTGTGCATTGCCTCACATGGTAAAGCTTCATTAACTTCTCTTCCCTATTTTGTTATTGTTTGACCTCTGAATTAATCTGTCTCTGTAGAATTTCCATCACTATTGTTTTCTCCAGACCAAATAAAAGAAGAGTAAATTCAATTTGAGTGAGAAATGTTGCACAAACACTCACTACTTCCAGTTTTATTAGGAGTTATTTGTAGGCCAGCAAAAGTAGCAAGGAACAAAGCATTCCATTTGATCAGTAGTTTTCATGTTTTAACAAGAGGTTTCATGGAGAGTTGTTTTATTGGTGCAGGAGGAATGAGGCAGGAACTAATTATTAATTTCAAATTTAGGTAAAACTAAATTAAACAAGTGCAATCAGGTTGGAGTACAATAGCTCAGAATAGAAATGAACCCTTCTTAAAAAAAAAAGCCATTTGCCTTCCCTTGTTGTCAGTTACAGCATGCCTAAGGAGAAGGCATAAAAATTCATCTACTCATTTCCCTTTGAATTAGGTTTATTCATATAGCAAAGTGTGAGGAATCAGGTTTGTGAATGTGTGAAGTGAATCAGAAACATACATGGGCCATGTGTATCTTTAACTACTCCATTGGGTTGGCATGATTTCCACTTGTGAGGAGTTTGATCTTACAATGATACTCAACACAAGTAATATTTACAGATAAAATTTACAAGTCATGCTAATTGTTATATTACAAAAAAAAAACAAATTGGTGAATTGTGCCACATATTTGAAGTTTAATCTGTGTATCTCTGTATATTTGAAAATATAATCCTATTATAAATTATGTAGTCATCTGTTTTACGATGTTTTCATTAGAATTTCTACAAGTCATCTGTAACATATATAACAATCTCTTCTTTAAATGCTATTTCTCTCCTTAACATGTTTTGCCTGTTTTCTGTTTCAAGCCAAGTAGTAAAGGCATTATTATTTTTAAATACCTGTATGTACTTTTCTCTTTGTATATCTCAGCTCTTTCTTAAATTTTATTTATCATATTTCTTTCAAATCTGCCCTGTGAAACATAATAAACCTTTGAATCTGTAAGTATGCTTCTCAGTAGTTCCAGATTGCCACTGAGCTCCAGGGTGGATAACTAAAACTGCTGTAATGCACAGTATTCCCCAAAGATGCATTTAATCATTTGCTTCATTCTTGTTTTTACCTATTCTGAACTTCTACATCTTAGGTCAGGAAAATTCCACCTTATTTAGTGGTCTAAGAATAACAGTTCTCACCATTATACAACCCACCCAGATTTCAGTTCCGAGCAGAACTGAAAGTCAGGGATTTTATTCTGCTTCATTCATTGCCATATCCCCAGTGCCCAGAACAGTCCTGGCACAGAGTGGGAACTCAAAAAAAATATTTTTGAGCAAATACATAATCATTAATTGTGGTACAATATTAAGAAAAATTATCATTTTATTAATTTGTGACAGGTACTCCATAAAAAGTATCAGGTCTTTTCATTTTAATTTTGAGTTGTTCAACTGGACCTCTAGCCAACAGAAAGGCCCTGCCATTTGTTAAACAGTCTTGAAACTTTCCAAACCCAAAGCTCAGCTGGTAGGCTGAGCTTGGTAGAGCTCACCACAGTGATACGTTTATACCTCTCTCACCACAGCCCTCAGGGTAACCAGCATGAATCTGGTGGTCAGCTGTCTGGGACAGTTTGAAACATCGTCAGAGCTGCTGGGCATATTTCATTTTATCTCTGCACCCTACCGCCTCACACATCCCCTCCAACCCCCACCCCCAAATTTATGCCAGATTTGAGTCTGATCCTCTTCACAGAGTCTGATGTGCTGTATCAACCAAACACATGCTTAGCCACATGAACTACAATAATACATATATTCACCAATGCTAATTTGGAGTATTTCCTCACCAAAGAGTAAGTGTTAATGATAAGTCAGTGTGGCAAAGGAAGAACCTCTGTCCTGACCTGTAAGTGAGGAGCATTTTCTGCATATAAAAATCATATTGGAGATATTTTGAAACTCTCTGAGTGGGAAGAATATCTAAGGGTAGGCTAGATGGCAGAATCAAGAAAATAAAACATATATAATGACCTAAATATAAGAGAAACATATTTCTCACTCAGTTTTAGTTCTTTTGGTCTAACTGCTCTGAACCATGTTCTTCTATACATGACTTTCAAGGTTGTTTGGGGGGAAGTCTCCATTCTAATCATTTGGAAGAAGAAATGCATGACTGTGAGGGATATATTCTTATTGGTCATACTTGGAAATTGTAACTCAATTCTGCTCACATTCAATTGGTAAGAACTCAGTTGCTGTACCTAACAGCAAAGAAGACAAAGGAATATGGTCCAGCTGAAAGTTCATTAAGAAGAAACAGATTGTGGTGTCTATAAACATTCACAGTTCAGGTCTCCTGCAGCAGAACGTATAATTGACTATGGTCCCCAGCTGCTGTGCCTCTGGGCCCACCACTGTATAATGAAAATTATGCCAAGTCTAATACTATAAGTCATCAAGGCACACACTTTAGCATACCTTCTTTCTTATCTGAAGCCTCATCCATGAAACGTTAAATAAAGACATATATGCAGAGTAGAGTGTAGTGGTTTCAAGTATAGACTCTGGAGCCAAAAGGTCTGGATGACCTTGGGCAGATTACTTAACCTCTCTGTGCCTGTTTCTTTATCTTAAAATGGAGTGAGTAGTATGTATGTTGCACAGTTAATGGGAGGATTGAAAGAGTTATGCATGTAAAATACTTAGAAGAGTGTGCGGTGCTTCTCCACTATAAAACAATTAGCTATTATTATTCTGCCACTATGCTCTATGGGACTCTGGGTTTTTTTGAATGATCTTCATAGTTGTCAGGGTGAGGTTCTAGATGTTTTACCCCAGCTTTCAGGAAAGAAGCTTCAATTTTATCAGTTTATTTATTGACTTCTTTGTGGGACACAGGTCTATATCAAGGTTTCAAGGTTTGCCTCAGTTGTAAAGAGCTACCTTGGCTAAAGATATATCCCTCCTAGGAGTATATCTGATGGCTATTCAAGGCAGAGGTATAAAAGCCTCACCACGTCACCCACTGCTGGATAATTTTGGTAGACCTTATCTACTACAGCCCCTGGTGGATAGAGGGAAGGCTTGGTCTAGCCTGCAATGCGGACTTCCTTCTTTTGCCAAGGCTTTCTTCCTCACTCTCTCTTTCATTGGGGTCATTAGCCCTTCATGAATACACTGCCCACAAAACTTCCGCTCAGCACTCAGTGTCTGCTTCTGGAAAACCCAATCTTGAAAGCACTTCTGCATGAGATTCTTTTTTTTTTTAATTTATTTTATTTTATTTTTATTCATTTACCTATTTATTTATTTAATTGGAGTATAGTTACTTTACAATGTTGTGTTAGTTTCTGCTGTACAACAAAGTGAATCAGCTATATGTATACATATATCCCCTCCCTCTTGGACCTCCCTCCCATCCCCTGCCCCACCGCCATCCCTCCCATCTAGGTCATCACAGGGCACTGAGCTAAGCATCCTGTGCATTACAGCTGGTTCCCACTAGCTATCTATTTTACACACGGTCGTGTATATATGTCAATCCTAAGCTCCAAAAAATCTACAAGCAATAAATGCTGGAGAGGGTGTGGAGAAAAGGGAACTCTCTTGCACTGTTGATGGGAATGTCAATTGATTCAGCCACTATGGAGAACAGTATTGAGGGTCCTTAAAAAGCTAAAAATAGAACTACCACATGACCCAGCAATTCCACTACTGGGCATAGACCCTGAGAAAACCATAATTCAAAAACACGCATGTACCCCAATGGTCATTGCAGCACTATTTGCAATAGCCAGGACATGGAAACAACTTAAATGTGCATGAGATTCTTAAAAGCAAACAACAAACAGGAGAAACCACTAGTCTAGTCTAAACAGTTTAACATCTTATAGTGACCTCTCATTGATTTATGAATTTAAGATTTTTCTGCAATAAGATTATAAATGTCTCAAAGGCAGGAACTTGATTACATAGATGGAGAGGCTTAATACCTACTTACTTGACTCCATTGTTGGTTGATCGATTAATTGATAGTCTCATGGAAACTTTTTATGTTAAATACATTAGCAGTATACAAAAAAGTTAGCACATAGGTTTATTTCTAACTGCTTAATATAGGTACCCCAAGTAGAAAACTTCAAATGTGAAGAATTTATCCTAATTGCAAAAAGGAAAGAAACAGGAAAAGATTTCCTAAGTTTAAAAAATAAACTGTCACATGTCTATTAACCAAAGCTTTTAGCAGTTATTTACTACCTTGCCCAAATTCTTTGGCCTTCTCCATCATAGCCAGACAGATAATAATCTACTTAATACAACCTCATATGTCAGTGTTTGTCTCGGCTTTGAGCATTCAGGCCCAACCTGGCAATGCCCCCAGGAACCAGTGGAGCCTGCTGTAACAGGATCTGCTCCCAGAGATTCTGTTGATGGCTCTAACCGTTGAATCTTCTTAATAGTGAACTGAGGAGACCTTCAAGATGGTCGAGGAATAAGACATGGAGATCACCTTCCTCCCCACAGATACACCAGAAATACATCTATACATGGAACAACTCCTACAGAACACCTACCAAATGCTGGCAGAAGACCTCAGACTTCCCAAAAGGCAAGAAACTTCCCACATACCTGGGTAGGGCAGAAGAAAAAAGAAAATACAGAGACAAAGGAATAGGGATGGGACCTGTACCTCTGGGAGGGAGCTGTGAAGGAGAAAAAGTTTCCACACACTAGGAAGCCCCTTCACGGGTGGAGACGGGGATGGCTGGGGGGAAGCTACAGCTTTTTTTGCTATCAAAAAAACAAACAACCCAATCCAAAATTGGGCAGAAGACCTAAATCAACATTTCTCCAAAGAAGATATACAGATGGCCAACAAACACATGAAAGGATGCTCCACATCACTAATCATTAGAGAAATGCAAATCAAAACTACAATGAGGTATCACCTCACACCAGTCAGAATGGCCATCATCAAAATATCTATAAACAATAAATGCTGGAGAGGGTGTGGAGTAAAGGATACCCTCTTGCACTGTTGGTGGGTATGTAAATTGATACAGCCCCTATGGAGAACAATATAGAGGTTCCTTAAAAAACTAAAAATAGAACTACCATATGACCCAGCAATCCCACTACAGGCATAGACCCTGAGAAAACCGTAACTCAAAAAGAGTCATGTATCACAATGTTCATTGCATCTCTATTTACAATAGCCAGGACACGGAAGCAACCTAAGTGTCCATCGACAGCTGAATGGATAAAGAAGATGTGGCACATATATACAATGGAATATTACCCAGCCTTAAAAAGAAACGAAATTGAGTTATTTGTAGTGAAGTGGATGGACCTAGAGTCTGTCAAACAGAGTGAAGTAAGTCAGAAAGAGAAAAACAAATACTGTATGCTAACACATATATATGGAATCTAAAGAAAAAAAAAGAAAAGAAAAGAAAAATCGTTCAGAAGAACCTAGGGCCAGGACAGGAGTAAAGACACAGACATAGAGAGTGGAGTTAAGGACACAAGGAGAGAGAAGGGTAAGCTGGGACGAAATGAGAGAGTGGCATGGATATATATACTACAACTGTAAAATAGATAGCTAGTGGGAAGCAGCTGCATGACACGGGGAGATCAGCTAGGTGCTTTGTGTCCACCTGGAGGGGTGGGAAAAGGAGGGTGGGAGGGAGAGGCAAGAGGGAGGAGATATGGTGATATATGTATATATATAGCTGATTCACTTTGTTATAAAGGAGAAACTAACACACCATTATAAATCAATTATACTCCAATATAAAAAAAATAAAAAATAAATTATACTCCAATAAAAATGTTCAAAAAAAAAGTCAATAAATAAAAACAGATTTGGAAAACTACATGTAATGTAAAGGATGAACAAAGGGTTAACACAAAAAGAACTCTTGGGCTTCCCTGGTGGCGCAGTGGTTGAGAGTCCGCCTGCCGATGCAGGGGACATGGGTTCGTGCCCCGGTCCGGGAAGATCCCACATGCCACGGAGCGGCCGGGCCCGTGATCCATGGCTGCTGAGCCTGTGCGTCCGGAGCCTGTGCTCCACAATGGGAGAGGCCACAGCAGTGAGAGTCCCGCGTAACGGAAAACAAACAAACAAACAAACAAACAAAAAAACAACTCTTACAGATTGACAAGGAGATAAACACTCCATGGAAAAATGGACAAAGGATATTCAGAGGCAATTTGTGAAAAAATGGAGATGCTCAAACTCACTAGAGCCTGAGGAAATGCAAATTAAAGAAAGCAACAAGGTGATAGATAGCCTTATAAGTAACAATGTCAGAACTTTATGAGTGACATCCACTCCTGCCAGGCATGAGGGGAAAAGAATATTCTCATACTTTGCTGATGGAAATGTGAATTGTTATAGGTTTTTTTTGAAAAGAAACTAGAAATAGCTATTAAAAATTAAAAATACATATATCCCTTGACTTAACAAATGTTACTTCTGAGACTGTTCTAAGGAAAAGCATCAGGATTTAAGATTATATGCTCAAGGATATTTCTAACACCAGTAACTGGGTAAAACCTGGAAGAAAATGAATGTGTGTCAATAGGGCAATGGTGAATAAATTATGGAACATTCATCCCATGTAATATAATGTTTCCATTAAACAAAAAAGAAAGGGATTTCCATGAGTTATTGTTGCATGAGTAAAGGAAGGTTCAGAAATGTTTGTAAAATATGATCTTATCCTTATAAAGCAAAAATGCACTCCCTGCCACATGTTTATATATGGAGAGATGTTTACATATAATTGTATAAGCATGAAGATAAATGAAGGAAGATAAATATTCTAGGTGTTTAACATGGATAACAATGAGAGAAGGAGGGAAAAGGAGAAAACCAAGCAATACAGAGAAAGAAAACTTGAAAACACTGCACTAGAAACAACTCTAGTATGATCACATCGACGCATTTATAGAAAACCAGACTTGTGTATATGTGATCAACAATTTTTAAAAAGACTTCTGACTTTCATGAGAGAGAAAGATATTCGCACAATAAATATCCCTTTATTTTCTTTCTCTTTTTTTAATTGAAAAAAAACAGTGAACTGAAATCTGCCTCAGTAAAACTTTCAATGGGCTTCATTTTTTTTTACCCTTTGGAGAAAAAAAATCATAGGTCTGCCCTCTTATAGATTACACTCCTTCAAATATTTTAAGACAGCTCTTGAAATCCTCTTAGGATGTTTTCTTTACCAAGCTAACAATTCTTTGTTCCTTTAAGAGAGGAGTTTCTCAGACTATTTGCCATTCTGGCTTTCTTTCCCTGGATGCATTTAGTTAGTCAAAGTCTATCAGAAAATTGTGGCAGCCAAAACTTAATATCATACAGCACAGTTCATGGGTATTCTTAGTCTCCTTGTTTTGGACACTTTGTTTCTATTACTGTTTTCTACATTTGCAGTAATTTTTTAGTTCCTTGTTATATTATGAGGTCCATTGCAGTGGCATTTCTGTCAGGTCTTTATAATTTGACTTCTCTCCAGCTTAATTAGCCATTTACAATATACAGAATTCCTCTCCCCTCACCCTTCCACCCTCTTGTCCCAACAAGGATAGAATTTCCTCATTAATATCATGGAAAATGTTTCCCATCTGGCCCTTTTTAAGAAACCATTATAAGTAGGAATCTTACTCAGACTTTGAGTGACATTGTTCCACTTACTGAATACTGGCTCTATGTGTATACTTTATAGGGTCTCTGGGATCACTGCATGTAAAATACAATCTATGAAATAGAATTTTTATTTTTTCTGTTAAAATTTTATTTTTATAAAGGTAAATTGATTCAGAAAAAGGGAAAATTCCCCCAAAACCTTCTGAAAATTCACAGCAAGGTTGCTATTGTTATTGTTTGTGGATTTTGTTGTTTAGTCTAGATTTTATACTTTGTTTATATTGGGCTGAGTCTACCCACCTTTATAATTCCTGGGGTCTAGCTTCTTCTGTAATTACCTCAGAAATGCTGTCTTGTGGGACACCTGGCCCAAGAAATTGTGTAAGCTTTTTTTAAAAAACAAATCTGAATCTTATGCAGCTTCACAATCTTGTGTCAGATAAAGCCAAGAATTAATTTTGCAAATTACTGACACAAATATAATATACACTATAGTGGTTTATTTCCTGTAAAACTTTGATTTTCATTTGCATTATTTATGAAGAACTGATTTTTCCAGAGGTTCAACATACAATGCAAAAGTGAAAGAAGTTAGTGTGTACTCACAGATTGTTACATATAAGCAGTCAATAGCCTTGAACTGAAGTTTCATGAAATTTTGTCTCTCACCAGAGCAAGCCATATGTCACTTAGGAATTCATGAAACTAAGATGAATCTCATAAGAGATATTTTCCAAAGCAAATTTTGCTTGGGGTTCAGAATTTTTTAAATGAAAACAATTGTTTCAGGCTTTAAAATTCTGATGTTTCCCCTCTAGAACACAACTGGAAATTCCTTGAAGGAAGTGACTGTGTCATGTTCATCTTTGTAACCTCAGTCCCTAGTACCATGTTGATAGTGAGTAGGCCCTAAAGAGATGCTTGTGGATTGAGTGAATAATGAATGAATGAATAATAACCTGGGCCAACTGTGAAAGTGAGCATCTTATGACAATCACAGGCATTACATCAAAAAGACAGCAGAAGCAAGGTGAAGAGATGATCAGGGGAGCTACAGAGGAGGAGAAGTAATTGGAACACTGTTTGGGAGACCAGAAAAGAAGATGTAGCAGGAGGATGAGAAATCACCACGGACCACAGTATATGGCAGGAATGGGAGGCAATCAGCAACATGAGCAGAAAGAGAGCCAGTGTGCTGCTGGGAAATCTGTACCAGGGAGGGGATGTGCACAGTGTGTGGAAACAATGTGGGAAGATAGTTCTCAGTGCACAGAGCATATGTAACTTGTTAATTGGGGGATTTAAAAATTATATTTGATATATAAAATTAATAAAGATGATGAAAAATTAAAACGAAGAACAAGAAAATAGATGCAAAGAAGTCCTTAACTACATGTGTTTAATGATCATAACAATTTATTATAAAATGCTTAGAGCTATAGTCATGCTCATGGGATGAATGATTTTCACGGAATAAAAACAGCTGTGGGGAAATCACAAACTGTAACAGTATCAATAAAAGCATTAAAATGAAAAGATGTACCTTGAAATATTATTCAAGTAGACAACATATATGCAGTTATCTTTTATGCTCTACATGGCTCCATTAAAATTTAATTATTAAAAAACAGACCATATTTTGTAAACAGTCAGTATCAGCCAACTTAACCTACCACACGAATTTTTTCAATGCATTGGTATATCTTAATAAATATACACTTAAAAAAAGATCATATGGCACCTTCTGTATTACAACTTGTTATAGAACAGGAACAGAAAATGCCACATAGCTGGGTTGGATGACTCTGGGTTTCACATGAGAGCATCTGCACTATGACTATTAGAAATGGATCGTATGTAGAAGGAGTAAAAACCAGTGGTAACATGGGCTATAGACACAAGGAAAATTTCATAGTAAAATCTAAAAAGGATAAACATCTTATTACATATTGTTACCAATATTTCTAGAAATTCTTTTTCTTTAATTTTGTTTTTAAAATTTTAAATTTCTTTTAAAAAAGAATTACCCAGGATGTGCAAGATGGATGCGTTTCACTTTTCTTTGAGAGTATGTGTATATAATAGCTTTTTAAGTTCTATAAGTATCACATTTATTGCTTTTGAATATATTTTTGTTTTTAATTTTTATCTAATTTATGATTTCTAACAAATTCACGTGCTTTATTATTTGTGGAGGGGCACACTAACCTAAGTTATTATAATAATGTGATATGTGACTCAATTAATACTGTATTTTGCGTTTACACAGAATTATTTTTTTTAGGTAAAATTTTTCTCATACTTTATTTCTTTTCCTCCCAGCAATTCTATGAGATAAAAAGATTAGGCAAAATAATCTCCATTTCAGAGATAAAGAAACTGAGAAATAACAAAGGTAAGTATTTTGATTAAGGTCATACAATTACTTGATTTCCTAGGGCTCTAATTCAGTTTTTCCAAATTGTCTTTCTTTGAATCCCTCTAGACTTTCCTGCCTTCCATTTCTACATGTCCCTGTCACAAAGGACTGAACAGAGCTGCTAGTCAGAATGTTGATATCTGAGCAGAAGACAGACAAATCAGGGTAATACAGACAAATAACTGCCATTCTTAGGTTCACATCTCTAAGGCCTAAGCAGGATACTTTTCTCATTTCAAAAAATGATAAAGTATTAACACTATTTAGCCATAATGCTCACATTAACTGTCTCAAAAATAATCATCTTATAACTTAGATTAAGCAATCATCTTTTGGGGAAGAAATAAGAATTAAATGGTGGGATTGTACTGGAAGAACTTAAATTAAAGCACTCGACTCTCATCTTCCTGATGAGAATGATTCTAATGCATTTTATAGGTTTTTTTTTTTTTTTTTTCTTTTTGCGGTATGCGGGCCTCTCACTGTTGTGGCCTCTCCCGCTGCGGAGCACAGGCTCCGGACGCGCAGGCCCAGCGGCCATGGCTCACGGGCCCAGCCGCTCCGCGGCATATGGGATCCTCCCAGACCGGGGCACGAACCCGTATCCCCTGCATCGGCAGGCGGACTCTCAACCACTGCGCCACCAGGGAGGCCCCATTTTATAGGTTTTAGGAATATAGGAGGTGGCATGTCCTTCTGGACAAAAGACCACATATCATTCCAGTAATCCTGATCACCTATCACCATAAACACTCTCCTTTTCTGAAGGTTCCAGCTCATGAATTTTTTAATACCATTCTTTTTCATAATAGTTTTGATTTTTTTTCTTTGACTCTCCATTATGCCATTAATATAATTCCACAGAGGCCTTTTCAAGTAGAACAAGAGCAGCACTTAATTACTGGAATTAGAAATGACAAACATCACAGTTTTTATCTAGTTGATCTCCTCTAAGTACTTCTCTGTGTAAATTTGATTAATCTTCGATCTGTGACATTTTAACTTTTTACAAAGACGTCTGAAATGATTTTTTAAACTCACTCTTTCAATTTCTCCAAGAAAAGGGAAACTTTTTTTCTTTCTTAATATGAGCCATTGAGTAGTATGATAAGAATAGTAGCCATCATTCAAATGTTAGCTTTTCTCTCCACTAAAGAATTTTCCTTTTTTCCTTCTCTAAGGTTGTTTCCCATTCATTAATATCAATAAAAATTTCAGCTAAATAAGTTAGAGCAGTTTGGTTCTTTAGATGCAAGTTATAGAAATTGACTATGGCTGGCATAATCAGGAAAACTTGTTGGAAGAATAACAGGTAGTTCCAAGAATCAATGGAAAGATAAACCAGGTTGTGAAAAAAAGACAGGAAAAAGGTCAACTGTGAGGGTGTAAGTGTCAGGAACCACTCAGCTATCTCATCTAGGCTCTCCATTGAAATGAATATACTTAGGCCATTTTCTCTATTGATTGTTTCAGGAGTGAAAGTACCAACAATGAGAATCTATTGGCCAAGATTGGGCCACGTACCATACCTCAATTAGTATAAGTCAAGACAGCTTGATTTCCAGTCTCATTAAGACTGTATAAAATGAGGGAGAGGCAATTCTTCTAAACAAAAGCAGGATACTCTTAGCAAAGGTAGGAGGAATAGGTAATCAGGCAGAAAAAAGAGCAGCAGTAACAACACATGTCCAGAACCATAAATCATAATGCAAACTCTTTTTAAAAATGAATATAAAATCAGAGGCTAATTAAAATGGTAGACACATATAACTTTCCTTTTTTCTGTGGCCAGATTTCTGGAACTCAGAATCTATAGTTACTCTATTTACTTCCTAAACACTGGCTATTTTTTTTAATTTCCAGCAATCAGCCATCAGCACTTAAATCTTTACCAAAATCGCTATCCCTAAGGTGTCTAGTCATTTCCTTTTAGCTGAAGCCAATGACCTTTCCTCGCTTTTCCATGGATTTGCATTCTCGGTAACACCCAATTCTAACGACCACAATTTACATCACTTTATTATTTCACAAAATTTTTGTTAAGTACTTATTATGCAGCTGCTACTCCCTAAAGTGAAAATTACAAAGACTGTTCACATTTAAATCGAGCTTAAAAAACTATGATATTATGTACCATGGGATCATAGAATAAGCACTTATTGGCACACAAAAAATGAATCTTACTGAATAGGGAAAGATAGTGTTCTGGGCAGACGAAATGATGCATGCAGAGAAATTAAATCATGTTATATAGCAGGGGAATTCATAGTACTGCAGGAAATTATGCATGTTTCAAGTTAACAGTGTAAGGAACTAAATTTGTATGGATAGAGGGGACTCCATTGTAAAGGTACTTGTATGACATATAAAGGAATTTAAATGTTAGCCTACAGTCAATAGGAAGCAATTTAAAGGTTTTAACACAAAGTAATAATCACATGTGTATTATAAGAAGACTAACCTGGTGACTGCAATGATGGAACTAGGGCAAGAATGGGGGGAGGGAGACAATTTCACAATGTTGTTACAAGCTAGGCCAAAAAAAATTATACAAATTAGGGTAGTTATATTAATTTCCTGAAGCTTCTGTAATAAATTACCATCGACTTGGTGGCTTAAAACAACAGAAATTTATTATCTCACAATTCTGGAGGCCAGAAGTTAAAGGCCAGAGGTATTGGCAGAGCTGCTCCCTCTAGAGATTCTGTAGGAGATTTTGTTCCTTGCCTCTTCTACCTTCTTGTAGCTGCTGGTTTTCCTTGGCTGTGGCCACATCACTCCAGTCTCTGCCTTCACCTTCACATGACCTTCTACTTTTCCATCTTTCAAATTTCCCCTGTGCATCTTTTATAAAGATACCTGGATTGTTGGATTTAGGACTTACCCAGATAATCCAGGATGATCTCTTCATCTCAGCATCCTTAACTTAATTACATCTGCAAAGACTCTTTTTCAAATATGGCAACATTAATAGGTTTCAGTAATTAGAATGTGGACATATCTTTTCGGAGGCTACCATTCAGTCTACTATAGCAACACAATGAAAAGAAAAAAAAAATAGAGAATGGCAGAATTTATGGGGGATTGATAAAAACTGTTGAGTAATTGGTGTTCTGAAGAAGAGTCCCAAAGAGTAACTTAAAGGAGATTGAAATTTTGCGGATGACTCAGATTTCCACCTTGGAGGATAAAGGAGAAGCTGTTCTTTTCCTGCCCATATCTTTTTTCATCTTTTTCTTAACCTCTACAGCTCTAATTTGGACAGGATGATTTTGTGTCCAGATGCTATTACTTACTTGCTAAGACTCTCTTGTAGCTGTGGTTATCCTTATGGCCAAATTCTATAAACAAGAGTCTTCTGGATGGGATTTAAGAATGCTTTTGAAAGAGATTTAACTGAGCAGACAGCTTTCTTCACACATTTCACCTTCCACCTTCCTCCTAATAGGAACAGTGATACAATCAAGTCTCTAAGTGAAGTGCCATCTTATGACCATGAGGCTGAAAGCCAAATGCTAAGGATGGTAGAACAGGAAGATGGAAGGAGCCTGAGTCATTTCTGGAGACAATACAGAAATGTTGCTGCAGTCTTAAGACCCAGACTTTTTGTTATATGAGAGAAAAAGAATTAAACAAAAACACGAAGGGAGAAGAGGGAGGAAAAAGCAGGAAGGAGCAGGTAGAAAAAAGAATTCACAAAGATTCACAAGGGGGTTCAGAGAGGCAAAGAGAAAACAAGAAAAGAGTGATGCTTAGAAGCAAATATATATATATATATATATATATATATATATATATATATATATATTTCCAAATGTTTCTCTCCTTTTCAGAGATCTCTTCAATCATTGACAACTTAAACTAATATTTATTGAATGCCTACATGAATATATGTTTATTGATCATAATATACTTTTATCTATATATTCCCATTTACTTGTTGTAGAATATGATGGCTCTAACTGGAGATCCTTAATTCTGATCTCTCCCTTTCCAACTACCTACAAATCTTTCCTTTCCTTTCTTCCTATGACCAGTGACTAAAGCTTTTCATAATCTTTTAAGTTCTGAGAAGAAGTTTCATCACTTTCATTTGTTTGCTGATACTTAGGCTCAATTTTGTGTTTTGTCTAACTGCACCTGAAGTTAGAAAAAATATTAGAAATTTCAAAAATAAGTTATATAAATTTACTTTAAAATAACAGAAGAATCTCTTAATGAGAGTTCATATTAATGTTTGGCCCTGTCTTATCTCACATAGAAAATAGTCAAGAAAGCAGAAAATATCCTTTCTTATGACTAGATTACAATGACTTTGATAACTTAAATCCCCCCGTACATAAAAAAGAACAAATCAGGTGTAGATACTTCTTCCCCAAAATAACATAAGCCAAAGTAAAAGTAAAGACTAAATTAGAGCCTGTGTGAACTGTCTCTGTTTCCTGGAAGGCATGTATTTTGAAGAAATTTGCTCTACAATTTTTCCTTCTTATAAAACTGATTTCAAATAATTTTAACTAAAATTCCTAATAGCATTGTTGCTGAATTACTCTAAAAGTAGTGGCTTATGGCAGGTATTTGAATGGGTTCATGAGATATGAGTCAGAAATTCATGAAGGAATTGGCCAGATAGTTCTTGCTTCAAGTCCTTTATGCATTGACAAGTCAGCCCTTGGTTGGGGCTACAGTCATCTGAAGGCTTCACTGTGCTGGAGGTAGAGATGGCAGACTCACATGGCTACAGTTGATGCTGGCCACAGTGCCCCCATGAGACCACTCCAGCATGGTAGTTTCTAGGTAGTTGAACTTCTTATATGGTAGCAGGCTTTACCCAGAGTGAGCAACCAAAGAGGACCAAGCAGAAGTTGCATGACTTTTCCCCAATCTTGCCCTGAAAGCCATCCAGCATCATTTCTGTAGCATTCCTAGAGTTACAAACAAATTACTAAGCCCATTCCAGATGCAAGTGAAGGGTCATAGACTTCATGTTTTGATTTTAAAATGCCTGAGAATTTACCACTATAAAAATATACTTGTTCACTTTCTTAATGAGTAATGTTAAAAATTTTTAGAACTAACATATACTCCAAGATATTTACTATTATCTCTTTTTTATGATTTTGCTTATGAGAAATAGAATAACTTATTAGTGTATTATATGTCTATGATGGTAAATTTAGTACATAACAATGAAATAATATAGACTGTTGTGTTTTGCCTTTCTACCCTTTACCCTTGAACCAAATAAAAAAAAATAGTTTAAAAAAAATATTAGCGTTAAACCCTCAATTTATTAAAGCAAGAGGCCACCTCGAGGGAGGAAAGAATTAAGTAGTAAAGGTCTTGTTCTTTCAAGCTATGAACAGCAATTACTTTAAGTCATGTATCTGTAGGAAGAAAAAAACAAACATGCCTTCTTAAAGAGGAAGGAGAAAAGTGAGGTCTTATAATTACACTGGGGGTGCTTAAAAGATCTTTTCTCCAGTCTGGGTTAGTCTTCCCAGACACTTCCCTTAAAATTAGGCAAAAAAAACAAATTTTAAAAATTTAAGGACAATTCATTGAATATCTTTTGTTGATTTATTTTAATTCACTATAATTCGTGGCTTTAGATTTTCATCTTGAGAATATTTTGGAAAATTTTAAACAAAGTGATAAATTAATTTTTAGAAAATCTTATTAAAGCAAAGTTACTTTTAATTTTATCATAATAACAGAAGCAGTTGAGACCTAGCTTTTGTTTTGTAAATGTCTGTCCATACAATAATTTCAGCTTCTTTTAAAAATTTAAATCCTCTCCAGTCCATATAATTATCACCATTGTCTTTCATGTTTGCAAAATTAACTTATGAAAAATTATTTATCATCATTTTTATAAGGCCCCATATTAGATGGTGTATGAAAAGTTCAGATTTCTGTGTCTTGTTTTGCTTCAACAGCCATAATGGAAATTAATTAAATTTGTAAAATATTCCATATGTCTGTCAAAGTTTATGTCTGTAATAGTGGAAGCTGCCAGTTGACGAGGGTACTGCTGTTTGTTAATGTGGCTGGGAACAATAATTGGACTTTATTTCCATCATAAACAAATGATGATTCCAGTTTTCTGCTTTTCAAAGTCATAATACCTGAAAGAGCTTCTTAAGATAATAAAGCAAATAGACCAAGGTGAAAAGCCAACGTTCAGGAGACAGAAAAGAGAAAGTAGAGGACAGCCTTGGCCTTTAGCATCTTTGAATAGCTAAACCAATGCTTTCCTACTTTTGAGCTCTTTCATATATGAGATAAATAAATTCCTTTTTTTTTTTTTTTTTTTTTTTTTTTTTTTGCGGTAAGCGGGTCTCTCACTGTTGTGGTCTCTCTCGTTGCAGAGCACAGGCTCCGGACATGCAGGCTCAGTGGCCATGACTCACGGGCCCAGCCACTCCGCGGCATGTGGGATCTTCCTGGACTGGGACACGAACCCGTGTCCCCTGCATCAGCAGGCCACCACTGTGCCACCAGGGAAGCCCATAAATTCCTATTTCTTAAAGAGATTTTAGATGGATATTCTGTTACTTGAAGCAAAATGTATATAAATGACTGCATTTCATTTAATTGCAGCATTTAGGTACTCACCAGAGCAAAACAATTCTATTTGCTGTGTAGTAGAAAGACATTTGGATATTGGATCGAATCATGCTATCCATTTCTGAAGGATCACTTCACTTGAGTCACCTACTTTTCTCCACAAGTAGAGCATCTTTAGAAAACAGTGATGGGGACCAATTAATCTAGGGAAGATCAGAGCCCTGTTGGGGTGAAAAAGAAGCATAAGGGCCAAAAGAAGATGGCAATGACAATTGCCTTTGGAAATATCCTTATTTTTTAAAGTCCTGAGGCTCAAATGCATACTGTCAGCCCATAATCCTACTCTATACATGGAATAATGCTTAAGACAAAGATGTTAGGAAGCTGTTTCTATTTTTATCATATTCCCTTCAGGTGTGACTTCTTTTTGCTTTTAAAGTTCCCTTTGGTGTTGCTTTTAGATTAATAGCACTCATCTATCTACAAAGGTCTGTGAGATAAACACACAACACAAAGATGTGTTGAAGTCCACCCCAAACACATATTTTTCTCTGTTTGGGTTGGGCTTCAACAAGTGTGTGCATTCTTTAACCTATACATTCTTAAAGCATCCATTGATCACATATTATGTGTCAAGCACTGAGTTGGTGCTGGAGATAGAAAGATGACTAACACATAAATTCTATGCTCACGTGCATATAACTGAAGTCCCTTGTCATAGGATCTATCCATAGTGTCATGTATAAATGCTACATATGCACAGAGTAAGCAAGACTTTTCAGAGCAACTTAGGGAAGGTTCCACAGTAGACAACTGAATTGGGCTTTAAAGAAGGGTCACAAGGGGGAATTCCCTGGTTGTCCAGTGGCCAGGACTTAGCGCTTTCACTGCCGGGGCCTGGGTTCAATCCCTGGTCCAGGAACTAAAATCCTGCAAGCTGAGTGGTGTGGCCAAAGAAAGAAAGAAAGAAAGGCCACTAGGCAGAAAAAGACAGCTGGAGATGCCTGGCAGAGGAAAGTTGTGTGAGTCCAGGCACTGAAGTATGAGAGTGTTTTGCCTATAAGGGTGACAGAAGGTCTAATGTGTATAAAATCCAAATGTCTTCTAGTCATGGGAGAGAAATCTTGGTTGGTGGATAGAGTCAGGCAGTTCTAAAATTTTAAATGCTTTTAATTTAATTTTTTCCTTCCAGTTTTATTGAGATCTAATTGACATACAGCACTGTATAAGTTTGAGTGCAGTATAATGATTTGACTTAACATACATCATGAAATGATTAGCACAATAAGTTTACTGAACACCCATCATCTCATAGAGATACCAAAAGAAAAGAAAATGAAAAATAAATGTTTCCCTTGTGATGAGAACTTTTAGGATTTACTCTGTTAACAACTTTCATATATAACACATGTACATTACAAATATTAATTATATTAATCATGTTGTACATCATATCCCTAGTACTTACTTATCCTATAACTGGAAGTTTGTACCTTTTGACTTGCTTATTTTAAATTTTATTTTGAATTTGAATGGAGAGTCACAGAAGAATTTTAATGGTGACATGAGATAATGACATTTACATATCCAGGAAAAAAATAACCCTGGCAGAAATTTGGAGGATGGCTTTGAAGTATATGTTCCTACAACCTGTTTAGTCTCCTGTCCAAGGGGGAAAAAAAAACTCTAAAAAACGTTTTTTGCAAGGGATTACCCAAATTGCTTCTCTTCTTTCACTCCTAAATTTGGCCTTCTGATTATTAAACAAAAGTCCTTACAGATCCAGGCATTCCAGCCAGCAATTTGATAGCTGCTTCTCCCCTTCGAATAGTTTTCCTTGGTATTTCATTCATTAAGCAAAAAACCCATTTTTCTAAAGGAACCAAGTATTTTTGTCTTCTTTGAGTATTTTAAAGCATTTTTAACAAATTGAAACTGAAATTAATAGTAGTAATAGTTATTGAATATTCAAAACAGTGGATTTTTTTCACGTTTTGATTACATTTAAAGCCTCATTGAGTCCATGATCTTCTTGCATTTGCTAAATTATTTGAGAATACTAAAACTCTTGTTACCAGAATTGTAGCACTACATGCAAATTTCCTCCTCCTCTGACCTGTTAACGAATAGGCCCTTTCTCCATTCAGCACCCAGTATTGATGAAACTTAACTGGATGCCAGAGCATGTCATCGCCTGTCTTCCCGTTTCATTTTTTATAGGTACTCATCACAGAAATATTAGCTTATGTGGGAAAGAACAGTCCTTTCATTTCTGTTTCATTTTTCCTCATTTTGTCTTCCTCTAATCCTAGAGATTTCTGGGTTCATGACAATAGGAATTGCATAAGAGAACAAAATGATTCCAAAGAGTAGGATAAATTTGCCATAAATGGGCAAATTTATATGAACAAAATCCTAGTGGGGATTCCTTCAGCTCTGTGTCATCTTAGTTTTTATGGGAATTAGCATAACTTAGTGGATTATGTTCAGGTTGACTGACAGTCATTGTGCCTGTGCTTGAATATCTCTGACAGTTCATCACAGCAGAGCATGATATAATGGAAAGAGCCCGTCATCTGAGAGTCAGAAGGCCTTTGTTCCATCCTGGATCTGACACAAACTTTCTAAGGAAATTTAAGGAGTTATTTTACCTCCCTGTGCCTCCAGTATATTATATATAAAATAGAGTTCACTAGATAATTCAAAGTTCCAGTCCCTTCATGTTCTAAAACCCAATTATTCTTTGACTGCATTTTAAATTTAACACAGAGCTGTAATCATTTTAACTCTGGTTTGCTTTTAAAGTTGTAGTAACTAATTATTTAAGCCAAAATCTGTTACTAAGCCATCTAGGTATCGAGAGGCCTCACCTGAAATTTGCTAAAATGTTGTTTATTCTGGAATAATATGTTGTTTATTCTGGAATTCACTGTTTAATGTCTATCCTTGCTGTATCTAGAGTTTTACCACATATTTCAGTTCAATGCTATTCTCAGAAACTTCATTAATAGAAAAAGAGATAACATAGAAAAGTAGGAAAAATAACATAGAAAAGCACCATATATATAGGAAGCAAGAGTCTTTCATAGTCATCGCAATGTGAGTTGGGTTCTACCACCCATACCTTTCTCAACTTGCATATAGCTACAGCCCTATGTCTAGGGATAAGATAGCAAATTGCTGTCTCCTGGGTATCTCAGCAGACCATGGCCTTGTCTTGCATCTCTCCCTATAGCTGGGTGACCCAGAATCCATCTGAGGATACCAGAAGCCCCACCATACTCTCCACACTTCTGAACTCAGACTAACTTGGTAAAAGGGAGTTTTGTTGCTTTTTCTCAGAAGACTAATACTAAGTGGGGTATTACTGAGTGTGATATACACGAGGTCAAAAGCAATAAGCACATTTAACAATCTTTACTAAATCAGTTCAGTTTTAGCATACAAACATCAATCATGGTAGTAAACAAGTAAGAGCTAACTTTTTGTTTTTAAATGGATGAGAAGATTTTTATTCCCAGGAATGTGTAAATCATTCTAGATTTATTTTCAAGAATAAAAGACAAACCTACCTATAATTGCTATCATTATTTTGCTATAGATTCTTCTAGTCATTTTCCCCCTATTCACTCATTTCTATTATGTATGTATATGTAGGTATGGGTGTATATATTAAATACTATTGATATGTACACTTTTATATATGTCCTTATCATTTACTATTATGTTGTAAGTGGTTTTAATATTTTAATATAATTATTATAAATATAGCTTTAAAAGTCTATCATATAGCCTATCATAATAATATTACTGAATTTAAGGATACTTTTTAAAATTAGGATAAAATGTGACATAATTAACAGAGTTTCAAAAATGTCTTCCTGTTATTTAAATAGAATATATTTCCATATGAAATATAAAATGCAAAAAATATTAAAAGACAAAGCTACCATAATTTAAATGCAACTAAAGTAATACTTATATTTATAGTAATTGTCATGTATATTATTTTCCTATGGCCGCCATAGCAAAGTACCACAAACCGGGTAGCGGAAGCAACAAAAAATTACTGTCTCGGAGTTCTGGAAGCTAAAAGTCTGAAATGAAAGTGATGGCAGGATCATTCATGAACCCTCTGAAACCTGTAGAAAAGAAACCTTTCTTCCCCTTTGTAGATTCTGGTGTTTGCTGGCAATCTTTGGTGTTTCTTGCCTTAGAGATGCATAACTCTAATCTCTGCCTATATCATCTCCCTATGTATCTTGTTCTCCTTTTATTTTAAGGACACCAGTCATATTTGATTAAGGGTCCACTCTAGTATGACTTGCTCTTAACTAATTGCATCTGCAATGACTCTGTTTCCAAACAGATCACAGTCTGATGTAGGGGTTAGGATTCCACCATATCTTTTTTAGGGACACACTTAACATGTAACATGTAATATAGAAAATGCCCTTGCTGCTTCTGCACGTGCTCATGCAATTCCTCCTATGCTGCAAACACTTTGCCCTTTCCTTTTATTTCTATAACTTCTCCTTCTTCAAGGACTAAATCAAGTACAGCTTCTTCCAAGAAAAACGACTATATTCCTCATTTATCAAGTGCCTGTGAAAAACCAGGGACTTTAGATATGGAACACTTTATATGGATTAAACTTCAGCCTATGGAGATTTTTCTTCTGAATTCCTATAGTGATTCCAATTTATATTTTCATGTATTGTTAGTTATTTTCTAGTCATATATCTTAGATTATAAATTCTTCATTGGTAGAGACCGTGTTTTTTTTCATATCTTTCAAACACATAGTTGAGTAAAATGTATAATAATTAAATAAATGAATAAATGAATGAATAAATAGATGAAAAACATTTCCCATGTGTGAGATCTCTGTCAGTTCTTGCGTTCTCAAGGGCTGACTCCTCTAGGAATACCCTCTGTCTGTTTTATTTTCAGCTTTCCTCTCCCTCCTGTCTCATTCATATTCAAACATGTTTGAGAAGCTTCCATCTTTAAAATGTTTCACCTCACCCCATATATCTGCCTCCTGTATTTTCTCTATCACTTTGATTTCTTCACAGTCTAGCAGTAAAAAATATTCATGACTAATTATTTTAACTCCCATACTTCCCTTTTATTCTTTAGAATGAAAGTTATTCTATAATATTTAAGCTTACAAAAAGATACTAACTGTAGAAGTCAAGAATTCAAGACACATGCCGTAATCTGCTTACTTTGATTTATCTGTCTTCATTATATTACATATATATTTGTTTACTTTTTAATGCCTCTCAACTAAATATATACTTTTTGAATTCAGGACTTTGACTGTCTTCTTTATCATTGTACACAGAAGCTAGCCTGATACAATAAATATGTATTCAATAAATAAATAAATAAAGTGTTCCCTCCTAGACTATAAACTGAATGAGAGAAGGGACCTTTTTTTTTTTTTTTTTTTTTTCACCAGTATATATCCAGTATCTGGTATACAGAAGCAGAGAAGTAAATATTTTTACAAAATAAATGAATGCATCATTAAGAATACTTAGCATGTATTATATTATTACCCAGTTTAAAATATTGATATAAATAACAAATACTGTAAAAGACGAATTGAGCTCTTTTTCCCTCCTAGAAAGAAAAGTACATAATCTTCCTGAGAAATATAAAAGTCCTTCCTGAATTAAAATAAGATTTAAAGGGACTTTGTAAAGTTAGTTATGGAAATACATTTTTTTTTTGTCTTTCAGATGTCTAAAACTTCTATAAATTAGGAAAATTTCTACTCTATAAATTGGGAAAAACAATTTAAAGTCTTTTAAATTGTGGAACATTTTATGGTCTCTGTAAATAAAGGCCTCAAGTATTAACAGAGTTGAAATTTGTCATGCTTTTAAAAACAAGGGGGCCTCTACTTTTAGTGACAATATGTAGACAAGCTCATATTGTAAGGTGTTAGACATTACCACTGATGGTCAAATTTCAGGTGCAATAAACTTATCTGTATATTCTTCAGTCTCCTTATCTTCATCTGTGCCCTGAGGTATTGGTCACAGCTAGGATGCTATCCTTGAGGGATTCAATCTGGAATGATAAATAAGAAGAGATAGGGCATGATAAACCCCTAGAAAAATCAGGTTCACCAGCACTGCTGTTATAAGAAAATAACTACAGGCTTCCTAATTGCTTTACAACTTCAGGGGCACCTGCTAATTATAATTAAAAAATCAAAGACTAAATATTCCATAAATCTTAATAAGGAACCATGGAAAACAGAAGTCAGCAGGAAATATAAGTTACAGACTTTCCCAAGAGTTCAGTGAAATCTCTCTGTTCGGGCCACTTAATATTATGTACAAACCATAAATCCATAACAAGTATTACCTAATATAAAAGGCAATGTCTCTTTGGCAACATATATTATAATTCATGGTATCAGAGATACACTATATTTTAGGATGAATTATTATCAGATAAAAAGACGTTCTTTCTAATTTTGCATTGGTATGCCACCCAATGTGGTTTCTTGTAAAACTTATTCTTTGGAAAAACTATGTCTCTGATAGCTTACATTTTGTGGAAGGAAGGAAGGAAGGGGCGGGAGGGACATGGATAATCATATTAATATTTTGCCTATTAATGTTCTTATTATTATTGTGAAAAAGTTATGTTTTCTGACTGTATTCCTCTGTTAATATCAACGACGTTTTCCCATTCCCAGACCCTCTAACCATACGCAGCCAGTAGTGTGTTTTGTCTATGCATTCAGATCATTCCTCCACCTGAAGAACTCACCACATTTCTACTCTAGGATATTTGAATTGCAGTTGTCTTGATTTTAAGTGAGGTGATAGAAGGTCATGCAAAGAACACAGGGTCAGGAGACAGACATATCTGCCTTATATCCTGGTTTTACATGACCTTGGGCAAATGAAGACACGTCTCTAGGCCAATGTTTTGCATATGCTGTTGCATTTGCAGTTCTTTTGCTCTAACTTCTTTTCTTAGATATTTACATCATTCAGTATTTTCTTAAGACTTCCCACGTTGAGAGACCTTTCCAGTAACTTGCATATTCTGTACAAATCCTCTTATCCTCTCCACCACTATCCTCAGCGACTCTCTGTCCCATTTTGTGTTTCTCACTATTTGAAAGTGCATTACTTATTTGTTGAACGATTCACTGCTTGTCTTCCTTCCACTATTATGTAAATCAGTGGTTCTCAATTTGGGGGCAATCTGGTCTCCTAGGAGACGTTTGGTGATATCCAAAGGCACTTTTGGTTGTCCCAACTTGCAGGGGCGTTACTTTCATCTAGTGGGTAGAGGTCAATGATGCTGTTCAATAACCTACAGATGCATAAGATAGCTCCTGTAACAAAGAATTATTGGGCCCAAAATGTCAATACTGCCAAGGTTGAGAAACTCTTACATAAACTCATGAGAACAATGACTGCTTAAGTTCTTGTTAAATCCCCAAGAGCTAGAACATTGCCTGGCATAAAGTAGCCTCTTGAAAATATCTGTTGAATGAACCTAATCAGAGGGCTATTGAGAGGAGTCAACAGGATAGGCACATAAACCACCTAGCAGGGCTGTATAAGTGTGAGTTTGCTCCCTCTACTGTATTCTCATCCTGCATTCTTAGTGGAGATGTCTTTTTTTTTTAACTGAAGTATAGTTGATTTACAATGTTGTTTTAGTTTGAGGTGTACAGCAAAGTGATTCAGTAATATATATATATATATATATATATATATATATATATATATATATATATATATATATATAGTGTGTATATATATATAGTGTGTATATATATAAAAAGTATATATATATTCGTTTTCAGATTTTTTTCCGTTATAGATTATTATAAGATATTACATATAGTTCCCTGTGCTATACAGTAGATCTTTGTTGTTTATCTATTTTATATATAGTAGTGTGTATCTGTTAATCCCAAATTCCTAATTTATCCCTCCTGCCTGTTCCCCTATGGTAACTATAAGTTTATTTTCTATGTCTGTGAGTCTATTTCTGTTTTGTAAATAAGTTCATTTGTACCATTTTTTAAGATTCCACATATAAGTGATATCATATATTTGTCTTTCTCTGTCTGACTTACTTCACTTAGTATGATAATCTCTAGGTCCAACCATGTTGCTGCAAATGGGAGATCTCGACTACATGTGTTAAAAATTGTAATCTGCCTGGGCTCATCACCCACTATATGCTGAAACCTCCAATAATGTCTCAGACTCTGACAACTACATACTCACATGGATATTCTGATATAAGGACCTACTTTGTGACCCCACTTTTGTTTGTATGACTGATAGTAGCAAATCTATTACTCCTGACTCAAGTAGTGTGTAAATCACAGATAATTTGCACCATCCTTGATAGTTATAAGACTTCCACTCAACGTTCCATGGCCAAATCATTGTAATATTTTTTCCAAGAGCAATATAAAACTGCACCATGGCACAGAATTTTATCTATATCAGATTCAGAACATGATGTCTGTGTTTATGGATCCTATTTCTTCATTCTATCCTCCTTCAATAAATAGTCAGTTGTCAATTTGTTTAATCAAATTAGGTGTTTATCTTTCCTGACATTTGTATTGGCCAAGTAGATTAATACTAAATGTGGCTTTGGCATAATAAATTGGCAAATTATTGCAATTTAAGCTAGAATCTGCTGCCACCAGAAATTTCCTGGGAAACACATAAAACACTAGCAGTTCATTCTAGTATATCTAATGTAAAAGTTTAGATACTAAAGGTCAACCAAGTTAAAATACACACATCTATATCCACTTATGTTATAATTAAATAACTTATACCATAAGAACAAATTTTTGGTACTTCATATTTAGTATGTAAGAAAATATCATATTTGTGTGCTATACAATCAATTCAGAATTATGTGTTAAATTATGTAGCATGTAGTGCATGTTTTGCCTTTTTGTTCCTAAAGTCATATCAGAAAATGAAACACATTCCATAACATTTTAAGTGTGAATATTTTTTATATCTGGTGTATTTGGTATTTTGCATATAATGTATACAAATGTAGTATCACATTTACTTGTTTCCTTTAATCAAGTAATTTAAATATAACAGTGATCATGGTGGAATCATTATTAAAGATATTGCCATAAAGTAATGGTTTTGAGTAATTTTAACTGAAGTATTATAAGTGAAATAGAAAATTGTTATATCCCTCAAAGACCTTATCTTACAAAGCCATCAGTTTATCCCAATGTGGTTGTCATTTTAATGTCATTTTTTATTGACCATCAGAATCCTTGGCTCATTACACATATATCTTCAGATGTTTTTTGCCCATAGATTAGATTTTAGAATTAGCCAGAATCCCTTGGGAGTTAATGAATATCTGAAGGATTTAAGTGTTAATATTTGTTTTGATTTAAAATTAAAATAAAAGTGAGGCATGGCTTTCCTACATGTCTTATAAATTGTTCTAAGGATAAGTTCAAGAGAGGAGTTTCAAAAATTCACAGTAATATTTTTGGAATATATGGTTTCCTAAAGTGACTGCTTGTAAATGCAAATAGTATTTAAAAAAGCAAATTTTGGTACTTTTTCTTGAAAAAGACCCTTACTTAATAAGTATCCATCAAATAACTATTATAAACAAAATTTTTTAAAACTGTGATAAAGTATGGTAGATAGGTAGAGTTCAAAAAAGTAAATAAAGGGCTTCAAAGGATCTTACTGGAGAATAGGCAGAAATATTCACAAATGATAAGAAAAGAGTAAATAATAGAGAGCATACACATTTTGAACTCAATGGGACATGTGTAGCATTTTTTTTTTTTTATCAGTAGTCTGGTAGATAACAGGAAATTTTATCCCAGACTTCCTATTTTGTAAGCAATTTTGCTTCATAGAGAATAATCTTAATGATTTATATGAAATATTTTAGTCCTATACAAATGACTTTGTTGGAGAAATATAAATGCAGTTGAAAATTGTGTTAAAAATGACAAAGAATGTACTAAATACTACTGGTTGTATACTTTTTGGTGACAAAATTTGGGAATCTTAGCACTACCAATGACAGAATGAGCATCCTGAAGAACACTCTAACCTATTCTATTAAATATATCAACGACAGAGCATACCTGTTATTTTTCATTATTTATGTCAGGAAAGTATATTGTCACCATGGTGAGTTTTGCTTATGCAAAAAATAAATTGTAAAATTTACCCGTGGTTTTCTCAAAACTAACATTTTTGCTTCTGGGCACAAGATTGGTAGTATTTTACACTTAAGATGAGTTTCAATTAAACAAAGACCACTGTGACAAACTCAAAGAAAACCAAAGTAGTCACGTGGACATTCAAATTTAACAGACGGATGGTGGGTGTGAGTGTGTTAGAAGTCCAAGAACACTGGTGACCAGAATGAAGAGGGTGAATTAGAGAGAAAAAACAGTGTGAAGATAAAGCTGATTGAACGAGTTTGAAATAAAACAACCTGGCAACATATTTTTTTCTTTTTTTTTTCTTTATTATTATTATTTTTTTTAATCAAGCACACCAAGGAAACTTAAAAAAGCAATCCTTGGTGATTCATTGGTTCTAGGTGGTCATCATACCCTCATGCCACATCCCATCCTAGATGAGATGAGCTAATGAGCCTGGGGCCCATGCGATTACACAGTAAATTGAGCAATAGCTGCTTAACTAAGTAGAAAAGAGCCCTGTTATTACATGATATCACCAGGCTTTTCTGGTGAGCTTTATGAGAGCTCACATAGTGATTTACAAGTACTCTATGTCACCAGTGTGGCGCTACTGTTGCATTGTTTTGGCTATTAAAGTAACTGCCTCCTGAGCCAATTTATTAATGGAGACAACTCACAAAGCTGCAGTGCTTTGTACTGTAAAAATAGATGCTAGAGATAATTGGGCAAGGTGGTGTCATGTCACTTGTGTGCAGTTCATTAATTAACTGCTTGAAACTGCTATAAAATAATAGCCATGTCATCAGGATGAAAGTACAAGAGTGCAAAGGAAATAAAACTTCTCAAGTAAGAAGACAGAAGTAGTTGTTACGAAGAAAACTCAAATGTTTTCTTCACTTTTAGTACCCAGCCTTATTTCCCTGTAGTTACAAACCTGCACTTCAACGTTTCTTATCATTACTTGTTAGCGTTTATTGGGTGCTAGATGATGCACGCAATTTATGTTTCTCTCCGAACCATGGATGCTGATGGGTTGTTCACTAAAAGAGCTCAGGGATCATTGCCAGAGCAATATCCAATGATTTTCCTCCCACAATTCAGAAACAAGGTCCATATTAAAGGCATTCCCGAACGTGTCAATAATGGGATCTCTAATTTCAGCAACAACTAGATCTATAGCTGCTACAGTCACGAGTCAGGAAATAAACGCATTTGGAGGAATTACTTTGCCAATAGTAAGGGTCTTTGTATATGTAGTGTGTCATTTGTTAAGTTATATTAGTAGGCATACTACTATTCTTTCATAACCAGACTGGTTAATTGGCAGCTGCATCAAAAGAAAGCCACAGAGTTGTAAGTCAAAAAGTGGTCAGTGAATAGTATTAAAATAGTAACTGTGCATACCACACCAATAACTATTTTTATCTACCTTCCGGTTGCCAGCTCTACAGTGACCTTAAACATGAAGCTATGAGATGTACTTAACAAGTGGAAAAATAGGTTTGGGGAACCTGGCTGAAGATGCCTCTGGCTAAAAGAATATGCAATGCCATTACAGCACTACACAGAGCCTAGAAAGATATAGGACTGAGTACTTAAAGATATTAAGTTTATTTCTCTATCAGGACTCCTTCTCTACAGCAATAATGAAGAAACTGGGTCACCTCGCAACGGTAATTTTCTCAGAATTATGGTACACTTGAGTCAACTTCATCTCCTTTTGGCTGAACATTGAGCTAAAGAGGGCGGTGGTAAAAGAAGCAACCCATCATCCTTATCACAGTGTGTAAGGAGAAGGGTGTCTACAGAATGGCCTCCGAGGTCTGTCCGTGATTATTCAAGGGGTTAGGTTGATGAAATATTTTCTGTCAGGGCTTATTCCACACCTGACATTTCTCATATTTGATCTGTTAATGGTTATTGCCCACTACACTAGTTTAAAGGTCAGATTCATAAAAAGGTTCTATCTCTACCAATTGAGCCCTTCTTTAGGACTCTCGTTCAAATATGTGTTGTGAGCCATGGTGACAAGTGCCTGATCCTTACCAGGAGCACACAGGTGTTATGGTTCATGCCAAAAGGATAAGTTGTTTCCCTGTCCTTTGAAGAAGGTATTAGCAACGTTGTTTCTGGAAGTGTTAAGAGTAAGAAAAAAAAGTAAAACTGTGGATGATTTTTTTCATGTGTATTTCCACATCTCCTTATTAGATATGATGGGAAATGTTACAGATTGTATTAACAAGGAATTATAACAACTTTGTTAGGACTTTGATAGATATTTACCATAGTGTATTAATCTGAAATCATGTATTTGCTAATAATAAAAACCTAAAGCAAACTAAAGTGCAAGAGGAAACTTTATTAGCTCCAGAATACAAGGACAGAACAACCAAACTGCAGAAAAGACATAGATATGGATACAACTGGAGTCACGGAGTTGAATCTCACCAGGATACTCTCATATCAGAATCTTTAAGGGTCTGCCTCATTTTTCTTACTGCAAACCAACTTCTTCCAAGTAGTGTCCTTTATTTTCATCATAGGAAAAGAAATAATTCTCATTTCCAGTTTTAAAAATTGGAAAGACTCTGATTAGTCCAACTTGGATCTGTCGTCTCTTAAACAAGAAGCTAGGGGATGAGGAAATTGTATGAATATGGCTGATACCCTTGAACAAAATGGTTAGACTGGAGGGTGGGAGTGATAGCAGTTCCCCAGAGGAGTTGGGGTAGGAAGGAGAAAAGGATGAGAAGAGTCTGTTTCCAAAAGAAGAGAAAGAGCTGCTGGTCAAATAATTGTGTTAAAAATTTCACTCGAAACATTACTTGAAAGTTAAAACACTATTCCAAAACTCAAGTATACTGCACTTTATCTCTAAAAATCTACATCTTCAATAAGAGAACAATTAAACTTGGAGGGTACTACTGAAATAAAATATTTATGTTGGTTATTATTTTATATACATAGTATATATATATACATTTATATATACACATACATATATATAAATATATATTATATACAAAATGTGTATGTATGTAGGTATAAATGTGTATATTGCATGTTTACATATATATATATATATGTATATACACATATATACTGTTATATATATGCATACACACATATATATCCCTAAAAATGTCCTTGACTTTGTAGAGCTTATATGCTAGAGGAGATATTCAGACAATAAACAAGTAAATAAAATTAAAATTATGTATGATCTCAGTAGTACAGAGAAAAATATAGCAGGGTAAGGGGATGAGGACCGGCAGGGATGAGGGAATTGTTTACTGTTTTATGTGGAGTGGTCGGGTAATTTTTCTCTAAAGGTGCCTTTGAATTGATACCTGAAGGGAATGAATGAGTCACGCATGAATCTGGGAGAAGAGACAAATATTCTTGAATATAAAATTTTCTGTATAAAGTTTGAATTTGAGACTGATATGAAGGATAATGAAAAGATCACTGACCTAAGAGTCACTTTACCATTAAGAAGTTGTGAAAACTTAGAAAACTATTTTAATCTAGGCCTCAGTTTCCCCAGTTGTAAAATATATTTTCTGTTTTTTTGCCAAATATTAAGATTTTTAATTTGAAAAAATTATTTCCTAGTACCTAGCTCAGATATACCAATACTGAGCAGTTTATAGGTGAGTCAAAACTGCTTAATCTCTTGCTCAGACTACATCCATAGCTTCCTAAGTCATGTCCCTCTCTCTATCCCTACCCTGAACACATGCGAGAGTTAAGACATAAATCAGGTTATGTCACTCCTCTGCTCAAAGCCTCCAATGCCTCTTCATTTTACTCCAGTGAGTAAAAGCCCAACTTTTTAGAGACCTACATGAGTCAGGACACAATACTTCTGTTATGGTCTGAACTGTGTCCCCCTCAAATTCATATGTTGAAGCCCTAACTCCTGTATCTTCAGAATGTGACTGCATTTGGAGATAGGACCTTTAAAGAGGTAATTAACTTAAACGGGGGTCCATAGGGTGGCCCTAATCCAATATGACTGGTATCCTTGTAAGAAGAGGAGATTAGCACATAGACAATTCAGACTGAGAGATGACCACAGGAGGGCACAGTGAGAAGGGGGCCATGTGCAAGCCAAGGAGAGAGTTCTCAGAAGAATCTAAACCAGCCCACACCTTGATTTTGGACTTCTGGAGTCCAAAATATGAGAAAATAAATGTGTGCTTTTAAAGCCACCCAGCCTGTGGCATTTTGTTATGGCAGCCCGAGCAAACTAAAGCACTCCTTAAATTTATCTTCTAAAAAGTAACACTCTTTTGCTTGCCTTGAACAAATAGACATGTTCCCCCCTTAGGTTCTTTGCTCTGATTGTTTCCTTAAATGTTCTGTGCTCACTCCCTTAGTTCCTTGAAGTCTTACTCAAAATGTTTTCTTCTCACTGTAGCTGCCCCTAACCACCTCCATTAAAAGTGCATCCCCTCCACCCCACCACACTCCACACTCTTAATCCTATAGAAGGATCCATTTTTCCCTATAGCACTTAATCACTTATAATAGGAACTGACTGGTTTTTATGTTGTTTATGGCCTGTCTCTCTCCAGTAAAAGGTAAACCCCATGAGGATAAGGATGGTCACCCATGTGGCTCACTGACATCCCTCTGTAGTTTAGAACTGTGTGTAGCACATAGTAGATTCTCAAGAAATATTTCTTAAATAGATAAATGGAAATGATAAACTGAACAGTACCTACATTAGTACTTAGTCCAATTTCTTTTTGGATTAAGTAAAAATCAAATTTTTTATTTAGTTTCCCTTAGCTAGTAAAATCTATAATAATTATTTCCAGACAGTAAACATTGACGTACTTGTAATAAATATCATGTTTTGTTCACTGAAAATTAGTATCTAAAATATGTTATTTACACATTTGTTGTTAATCCATAGATGCAGCTTACTGTGACTTTGCATTCAGTTTTCATTAGTCAAGGTATACTAACTATAATAACAAATATCCCTTAAGTTTCATTAACCTAAGACTTAATAACAAGGGTTATTAGTCTTAATAGTTATTAGTCTTAATAACAAGACTAACTAACCCTTAATAACAAGGGTTTTGGTTTTGAGTTTTGAGTTGCTCACTTGTTAGTGGACAGTGAATGCAGGTTGGAGGGCTGGGAAGTGTTCTGCTTCACACAGTCATTCAGGGGTCTATTCTTTTCTATCTAGTGTATCGGCCATTTATTAAGTCCTAAAGACAAGGAAAAGAAAGTGTGAGAATTTGTAGGACGTTTTAAAAACCAGAACTGGAAGTGGCCAAAAGTAAGCCTTTGGCCTCACCTGCATGAAGTGTAATTGAGCAAAGTGCCAAGGAAGAAGAGGTAGACACAGATACTGGGGGGCAAGTCTTTCCCAAACATGTAACCATTCTCTGCTACAAGAAGAACTGAGATGGAGCCTCCACACTGGTGCTGCAGGCATATAACAAAGAGAATCTTTAATTTTCATCATAGCCTGAGATCAGAAACAGAAAACTAAGAAGGCTTCCTATCATTTTAATTTTGTTGTTTTATTCAGCCTTATGTTCTAGTGCAAATCACCAGAATATTAAATGTATTTATTCATATGTATACCATTAAAATAGAGTATAAGTATAAATTATTTTATGTGTCCACCACTATTTTCACCTGAACTTTTCCCCATAGGTGCAGATAATTAAGAATTCATTAGACATCAAAAAGCACTTGAAAGCACAAAGGAAAATTTGAAACATGAATCTTAAAATCTACCACCAAATTGTTATCATTGGGCTAATGAAGGGAAACCATAAAACTACATCTACTTCATTCTGAGTACTCTTCTACTAATAATGAATTGAATTGTGCAAAATGGTAGAATTAACTGTGTTCTTTTAAAGTCAACTCTTTCTAGGTGTAAAGTAAATAAATATAGCTGTGTACCCATAAGTTAAAAGACTTTTTAAATTAAAACCTGATTTCTGGACTCAGTATCTTACAGTCTATTTAAGTTGATAAATGTGTTATTTTTTAGGCTTTTAATAGAAAGAACATGGGTTTTGGAGCCAGTGGTGAGTACCAGCTCTAACACTCACTAATTATGTGAGTTTTGGCAAATCACTTAACTCTCTGAAACTCAGTTTTCTCATCCGTAAAACAGAGAATAATAATTCTTACTTTTGCAGGGCTGTTAGAATTAATTTTTGAGAGCAACTAGTTCAATTCGTGACCCATAGTAGCACCTGAGTATGCTATAGCTATTATTATTATCATTGCACCTTAAGGTAATAAATTTTAAGCACCAAAATAAGTTATGCATACTAACTGCATTGAAAATTAGATATGGGAAATAAAATGTAACCTTAAACAATGGGGAAGGAAGCTCAGGTGACACTTGAGCTGACTTTTAAATTATTGGTAGTGTTTGGATGGAAAAGTGGAGCAGCGAGAACAGAGTAGATTTTAAATCGGAAGTAAATAGGAGCTGTTAGGAGAATAAGTGGAGCAACTTGAACAAAGAAACAAATATTCACCCAAATCAATGAAGTAAGAGTACACGTTCACACCATACACAAAAATAAACTCAAAATGGCTTAAAGACTGAAATATAAGTCACAACGCTACAAAACTCCTAGAAGAAAACATAGGCAAAACATTCTCTGAGGTAAATTGTAGCAATGTTTTCTTAGGTCAGTCTCCCAAGGCAATAGAAATAAGAGCAAAAAAAAAAAAAAAAATGGAACCTAATCAAACTTATAAGTTTTGCACAGCAAAGGAAGCCAAAAACAAAACAAAAAGACAACCTATGATCTGGGAGAAAATATTTGCAAATGATGTGATCAACAACAGATTAACGTCCAAAATATACAAACAGCTCATACAACTCAATAACAAAAAAACAAACAACCCAATCATAAAATGGGCAGAAGACCTAAATACATATTTCTCCAAAGAAAACATATAGATGGCCAATAGGCACATGAAAATATGTTTATCATCGCTAATTATTAGAGAAATGCAAATCAAAACTACAGTGAGGTACCACCTCACACCACTCAGAATGACCATTATTAAAACGTCGACAAATAACAAATGCTGGAGGGGGTGTGGAGAAAAGGGAGCCCTCCCACACTGTTGACAGGATTGTAAATTGGTATAGCCACTATGGAAAACAGTATGGAGGTTCCTCCAAGAACTAAATAGAGTTGCCATATGATCCAGCAATCCCCCTCCTGGGCATATATCCAGACAAAACTACAAATCAAAAAGATACATGCACCCCTATGCTCATAGCAGCACTATATACAATAGCTAAGACATGGAAACAATCTAAATGTCCATCAACAGTTGAAATGGTAAAGAAAATATGGTATATACACACTATGGAATATCAGCCATAAAAAAGAATGAAATAATGCCATTTGCAGTAACATGGATGGACCTAGAGATTATCATACCAAGTGATGTAAATCAGAACAAAAAAGACAAATACCATATGATATCACTTATATGTGGAATCTAAAACACTACACAAATGAACATATCTACAAAACAGAAACAGAGTCACAGACATAGAGAACAGATTTGTGGTTGCCAAGGGAGTGGGGGGAGGGAAGGATTGGGAGTTTGGGATTAGCAGATGCAAACTATTATATATAGTATGGATAAACAAGAAGGTCCTACTCTATAGCACAGGGAACTATATTTAATATCCTGTGATAAACCATAATGGAAAAGAATATGAAAAAGTATATACATATGTATAACTGAATCACTTTGCAGTACAGCAGCAATTAACACAACATTGTAAATCAACTCTACTTCAATAAAATTTAAAAAAACAAATATTGAAATGTTCAGGGTATATGTACATATAGATTGCTATCCTGCCTTTAAATACTCTTAGAGATGGATATCAGGATTGTCGATGTCTGAATTTACAAAAAGTTTAGTTTAATAAAAATATTCAATAAGTATATTGAATATTACACTTATTGGCTAAAATGTTATTTTAGAAAACTATTACTAGAACATTTCTGTAATAATAAAAATCAAAAGGTGTGCCAAGCCATTTATAGATGACTGTTATAAGAACATTTGAATAATAGTTTAATTTTTCATATTAACTTTTATAATTTGAACAATATTTAAAATTAAATGGTAGGCAGGATGTATCAAATTTATATTTAAAACACCAAATATAGGTAAGTTTTAGAATTCTTTCACTTTTTAAATTAAAGTGGGTAGAGATGATTGATTGCAGTGGTGTGAATTCTTATGCTTCTGATTCTTTGATCCTAAATCAGAGAGAAGACATATATGAAAATGGACAGATTGAATATGGTATAACTTTCCCTTTCATGAAATGCCTTCTGATAACTTGACTTTAAAGAGATGAGAAGTACATGCAAATAACATTTTGTTTTCTACAAACTGTTACTTCAGAAAATATCTTGCTTAAAATAAACAAAATAAAAATAAGAAGGTCTACAACTTGTCATACCTTGCTCAAGTATAGCCATATAACCATGGGTGAAGAAACAAACTAAAAAGTCGCTTAGTTTAAAAAAAGAACATATTTTTAGCAGTTATAGCAGTGAGTGTGAAACTGTATTTCAGATCCAGATAACATGTAATTTCAATTCGGCGTCCATTTGCTATCTCCTCTGGGCTACCCCAGTGCCATTCAGTGCCTGTAACTGAGACCACTGAGCTGTTGCATACCCTTGGTATCACACACACACACACACACACACACACACACACACACACAGTGAGGGAATTTAAAGTCTTATTTTTAGGACATGTGAAATAATTTTAACAACTCAAGGGTATTCAAAGTTTGATGGTTAAACAAACAAGCAAACCAGCCTGACATACCACTTTGTATTTGTTTTTAAATTTTTTACTCCACTACATGACTACTTCATCACATCTGGAATGTCCTGTGAGCCAAAATTTCAGTCCCAGCTTGATAGTTCATGAATATTTGAGAGGGGTCATTTTTAGCTCAATGATTTGTACCACAGAAACATCATACTTACATATATTTGTTACATACAAATTAATATAATGTGAGATATTTTATTTACAACCATATTTTCATATAGGAATTAGTGGGCCAAAAGCAGGGAACATTGAATTTACCCTAAACCCATTTTCCATGAGTATATTTATATTTACTAGTAGAAATAAAGTCTTAAAAAAAAAGTACACCAAAAATGGGGATATATAGCAATGCACCAAATAATTAGGATAACATAAATGTAGGCTTGATTTAAATGGAAAGTTAAATTTTGATTTCTCCTCCTCTTCCTCATTATTAGTATTGGTTATCATACACTGTTTTCTCATATTATGTCTAAGTGAACATACATTGTCAAGCATTGCTTGCTGGACCATCATTTCTTATCTACTCTAAAATATGATGCTATTTGTATATCAAATGAGAAGGGAAAGAAAAATATCAAATCCCAAGTTCCTTGTTTGGTGAAAGGAGTAGATAAGTAGGAATAGAAGGAAATAAGGGTTAGAAGAAAGAGAGAATGAAAGAGGGTGGCAGGGAGGGTAGGAGAAGAGCAAAATAACCTAATTTTGTTTGTGTAGGAAGCTGATCACATCATTCTCTGAAATAACCTGCTTTATAAAGCAGAGGCATTAAAGTGGTGATTCTTGTATTTTAACATTTTAGAAAAGAATAATTAAATAAATGTTAATTACTTCTCATCAAAAAGTAACAAAAATGCTAGATCATTAAACTTTACTGAAAATGCTCTTAAACTCTGGCCTAATAGAATGCTTGACCGCAAGTGTCCTATCGAATTATGTTTGGAGAAGAAGTGGTGGATGAGCAGAGTGGGGCAAGAAGTTACAACAATTTCAGTTCCAAGTAATGAACACAGAAATTTTTTAATCAAGTGCTCTTTCCAGTCTTTTTCCATACTATTTCCTCAAACTTCAAACTCTTCATGTTATTTATTTTTTAACTGGCAATACCTTCACTGTCTTTAACAGAAAATTCACATCACTTGCCACAACATTCATGGACCATCCTAAACCTTCCATTGATACAAAAAATATTATTCCATGTTTTCTGTAAGCAAGAAATTTTGCTAAATTCTATGATTATGAACATGGAAAGACAGTTATTTCCTTCTTAAAGTACACAGTCAAATGAGGAGACAGGAGTAGAAATAAGCAAATTGGTTGAGATAAATTCTTAAACAAACTTTAGTTGCAGTGAAAACAGCACTTAATACCTCTTTGAGCAAGTCTCAGCACAAGTGCTTCCTCTCCTTCAAAGTGACCATTACGTATTCATGCATTCATTCAATAAATATTTATTGAGTTATTAGTGTGCCAAGTATTGAGTTAAGGACTGGCAAATATAGCAATAAATTTTTGGTGAATGAAAAATAGTAGTGAAAAAATTGTAGGTTGACTTTCAATACTTTTACATTTCGTTTATGAATCTTACAGAAAGTGTTTTTTATTGAAGTATAGCTAATTTACAGTGTTATATTAGATTCAAGTGTACAGCAAAGTGATTCAGTTATATATATATATATATATATATATATATATATATATATATATATATATATATATATTCTTTTTCAGATTATTTTCCATTATAGGTTATTACAAGGTATTAAGTATATTTCCCTGTGCTGTACAGTAGGTCCTTGCTGTTTATCTACTTTATATATAGTAGTATGTATATGTTAATCCCAAACTCCTAAATTCTCTCTCCCCCCTGCCCTCCTGCTACCCCCTTTGATAACCATAAGTTTGTTTTCTATGTCTGTGAGTATATTTCTGTTTTGTAAATAAGTTCATACATATCATTTTTTTAGATTCCACATATAAGTGATATCATATTACATTTGTCTTTCTCTGTCTGATTCACTTCACTTAGTATGACAATCTCTAGTTCCATCCATGTTGCTGCAAATGGTATTATTTCATTCTTTTTTGTGGCTGAGTAATATTCCATTGTATATATGCACCACACCTTCTTTATCCATTCATCTGTCAATGTACATTTAGGTTGCTTCCATGTCTTGGCTATTATACTAAGTAATGCTTTTATGAATACTAGGTGCATGCTTCTTTTCAAATTAGAGTTTTCTCTGGATATATGCCCAGGAATGCAATTGCAGGATCATACAGTAACTCTATTTTTGATTTTTTAAGGAACCTCTAATAATTAGTGAAATTGAGCATCTTTTCATGTGCCTGTTTGTCATCTGCATGTCTTCTTTAAAGAAATGTCTGTTTAAGTCTTCTGCCGATTTTTTGATAAGTTTTTTTTTATTAAGCTGTATGAGCTATTTGTATAATTTGGAAATTAATCTCTTGTTGGAAACATTGGTTGTAAATATTTTCTCCAAGACTGTAAGCTGTCTTTTGTTTTGTTATGGTTTCCTTTGTTGTGCAAAAACTTTTAAGTCTCATTAGGTCCCATTTGTTTATTTTTGTTTTTATTTTCATTACTCTAGGAGATGTATTCAAAAAATATTGCTGTGATTTATGTCAAAACATGTTCTGCCTATGTTTTCCTCTAAGAATTTTATAGTATACAGTCTTATATTTAAGTCTGTAATCCATTTTGAGTTTATTTTTGTATATGGTATGAGAAAATGCTCTAAGTTCATTATTTTACATGTAGCTTCCCATTTTTCCCAGCACTACTTGTTGAAGAGAATTTCTTTATTATATATTCTTGCCTCCTTTGTCATAGATTAATTGACCAAAAGTACATAGGTTGATTTGTGGGATTTCTATCCTGATGCATTGATCTATATGTCTGTTTTTGTGCCAGTACCATACTCTTTTGATTACTGTAGCTTTGTAGTATAGTCTGAAGTTAGGGAGTGATTCCTCCAGCTCTGTTCTTTCTCAATATTGTTTTGCCTATTCAGGATCTTTTGTGTTTCCACCAAATTAAAAAAAAAAAAAATTTGGTCTAGTTCTGTGAAAAATGCTATTGTTAATTTGATAGGGATTGCACTGAACCTGTAGATTGCCTTGGATAGTATGGTCATTTTAACAGTGTTGATTCTTCTGATCCAAGAACATGGTATATCTTTCCATCTGTTTGTGCCATCTTCAATTTCTTTCATCAGCATCTTACAGTTTTTGGAGTACAAGTCTTTTGCTTCCTTAGGTAGGTTTATTCCCACTTATTTTATTATTTTTGATGTGATGGTAAATGGTCTTGTTTCCTTAATTTCTCTACAGAAAGTTTACAGAAGCCTGTGGTGGACGGCATGATACATCAGGCAAATTCCCCTTCAAGACTGATAGCTGGTTCCCCCGAGTTGTATGTAGTGCTTTGAGCAGACAGCCCTCAACTGTAGACATTTTGTTATTGCCTTGTCTAAAGAAAGTTGCCTCACAGAAGATGATGCCCTCTTTCCTAGGCAGCCCATATCCAGTGACTAATCAATATGAGGAGATGAAGGCTCAGTCCCTCCCCCAACTCTCTTAATCTCAGAGCTCAGCATAGGTTCAGCTGAGGCCTTTGTTGAGACTGCAACCCAGCTTCCTTACTGCCCAATCCTGCTTCCTTCCCTTTCCTTCCATAGATGGGGACTCCAAGAACATATCTTAATAAACCTCCTGCACATCAATATTTAACTCAGAATACACTTCCCAGAGAAACTTACCTGTGGTATAGGCACATCATTTTTTCCCTTAATTATCAATTGTGAGTTTACCATTCAAAATTTCAATATATACTTTAAATATGGCAATGAATTCACAAAACTCTGAATTGGCTCAAAAGAATATGATTCCCAATGGGCTAGAAGAAGCAATTATAAAAGTGTCATAGTTATCAAAGGTTGTCTTTATATATTCTACCCCAAATTTAACTGCAGAGATGAGGATAACATAGCTAATGGTCATTGTAATATACCAAAAGTAGTAAATGAGATTTTAACAAATAAAACCCTAAAGTTATAATTGTTTATGATGTCTTCCTTTGTTCTCAATTATTAGCAGTTGAGTAGTATTAGAAAATCCAAATCTCTGCAAATACAATAATTTAAACTTAAAAATTTTAATTGAATTGTAAAACATGTGCAAACCACTAAATGTATTTTTTTGCCTACTCATATTATGGAGGCTACTGTAAACTCGTACTGATTGAAATTTTTGAAAAGCAAAGATAAATAAATACAGGTATGTTCATTTGTTACGTTTACTAATATGAATGCAGAACCATATAGATTATTTCAATAATATCCACCTATTTTGAAATATCTTGCCTTTTTGAAAATAATATGTTGTATTGAAAATTATAGTGGGTAATGAAACAGTACAAATTTTAAAATATATATATCCCAAAAAACCCTAAAAAAATTAAGGCCTGTTTATAGTGCTTTTTTAAAAAATGTTACTACTGTTCATCCCATACTTTATATATATATATATATATATATATATATATATATATATATAATTATAATAATTTTTAGAACTGAATTTCACAGTTTAAACCTTCACCTCTAAGGACACTCATAAATTTAATTACTGTTGCTATGTGCTAACTTAAATCCATGTGCTGTGTTTATTGTAATAGAGACGTAAAGGCAAATCTCCATTTCTCTGGATTATTTCTTTCCCTTTGGTCAAACTGTTACCCAAATTTTATTTTAATGTTAAAATTTGCTTCCCTTGAACACCAAAAATTTTTATTCTTGAGTTGCTTTATGATATTTTAACATGTAAATTTTATCATATTTTAAGAGAGAAAATAAATCACCTCAAGGCATTCACCTATTAATATTCTACCTTAACTAAGTGGATTATGGACTTTGAAACTAAGCCTGAATACATCTTAAAAAGGTGCCCAAGCTTAACTATCTTGTCCTATAAATATGGAAGACACTTTGACAATAATTTTATCTCCCTAATACTCATATGGATTCCAATATTGCAGAAAGGAAATGGATTGTAAACGTTGGCAACTGAGCCTAACTATATTTCCATATGTATGCTTTACCAACCACAGGACTTGGAAATCAAACTGTTGTTACAAACCATTTGTTGCTAATTAGAAGCATCTTCATTTTTCACCTTCACAAGTAAAGCTGCAAGAAGCCCAATGTTTGCCTTGCTTATCTCAAATTCCCATTTGGCAGGCAATGTGAAAACTAACTACCAAAGAGCTGTCATATGCCTAGAGTCTTCAAGTTGGCACAACTACTAGCTTTGACCTCAGGGAATTTTCATGTGTGAGCCTTCCTGTGGTTTACCTCTGAGAGTTCTCTCTAAATTGAAAAGAGCAAGAGGGATGGGTAAAACAATAGCTCAACAAGCCAGGTTTATTTTAAGTGGTACAAGAAAACAATTCTCTTGCAGGCCCAAACTGTTTCAACATGGTCTCAGATAATCACACTTACAAAGTAATTCAGGAAGAGCAAGGACACTTAGCTTAACAATTAAAAGGTGTGCTAACAGTGCAACACACACACACACACACACACACACATTCATCAGAATTAACACCCACAAATGTTTCTCTAGACATTGCATCAATCAAAGTGGAAGAAATATAGATCTTGGTAACTATGCCCTATTTATCTTCACATACCATCCAGTGTCATAGGATCACATCATTTCCTGTTAGTTATGGCCACCACAGGAGTTCTGTCTTACTTGCCTCTTTGTAAACACACCACAATGACTGGACCAAACATAAAGGAAATCTAAAATACAGGCTTTAACTAGTAAAAACTATTTATGTATTTCTCGATGCCACAGGGATCTCAATATTTGAACTGTGTAACATGTTCTTTCCACGAATTCTTCCGGAGTATTTTCCATTATTGCTGAATTGGTAGTAGTTTCTGCTTTCACTTAGCGTGGTAGAGAGCCAGAATCTGGTGAGTAGGCTCCCTGCTTCAAGTTCCAGCTCGGCCATCTACTAACTCACTTTGGAAAACTGAATTAAATAACCGTTTGTGTGAGCCATTTGCCTATTGGCCCTCAGATCTATTTCCTGCTCTGCTCTTATTCTGCTTTTCTATAGCAGGAAACTACCTTTCCTAGGCTCCTCTACTTTCTGATTTCTGGGCAAGTGCAGCCAGTGGGAGGAACTATGGATGACTAGAGGACAAATTGAGAGGAAAGAGCCCGATATTTCTCTGCTTCTTGTGGACTCTGGTAGATTTTATGCCTCAAGGCTCCATTTGGACAGCCAGTCACTCACTGGGCACCCATAGGTGCAGACCTATTTTTGTTCTGCAAGGCAGCCCCAGATCCAGATAAAGGTACCATCTCTCTGCATCACTCTGGAGTTGGAGGTAGCTTCTTCTCCCATTATTTACGTAATCAATTTCCTTTATTAAATCCCCTCTTTTTAAATACATGGAGAGATTCCTATTTCCCTGATTGGACCCTGACAGTTATAGCTACATACCACTGCTTCATGTCCCCATCTATTAAATTAATAATAATAAGGAACCTACAGACTAATTTTGAGAATTATTAATGCAGTTGTTCTCAAGATTCAGGTTGCCCCAGAATCACCTAAACAGCTTGTTATGGAGCTGATTTCAAGGCCTTACCCTCAGAGCTTCTGATTCATTAGGTTTAAAGTGGGGCTCCCAAATTTTGCAGTTCTAATAAGTTCCCAGGTGATCAGGTGCAGCTGGTCTACAGACCACACTTTGAGAACCATTGTGTGTAAAATGCTTCCCTCATTATAAGTACTCGATGAAGTTCTAAGAATTAGTACTGACTGTCATCTTATAATTTTCTTTTATCCTTCCATTTATGGTTGTAGCCAGGATTTGAAGAAATTCTCAAATTCAGAATACACAAATGAATCTGAATATAATGAGGGAATTCTATGTATATGTATTGGTGTAATTTTATGTAGGATTGAATTGTTCAAACTTTTTCTTTTGAGTGTGGTGGTTATATGTATCTTTTTATATAGATGGACAGACAGATGGATAAGTGATAGATGATAGATACATAGATAGATAAATAGATAGAAATAGGGAAATATATTTTTTGCTTGTACATACTGAACATGACCAGTAAAATCTTCATATTTAATAGAGTCCTTTTGCTGAAATTAAGACACAAGTTTGGGTTATATGCAAGGAAAAACTTTCTCCTACTAAAGAGAGTATACTGAATTTTTTTAAAAAGTATTATTATTTTATGTGTGACCTATTCCAATATGTAAAACAACATGTCATTTAAAAAACGTCTTAGTTTATTATTAGTAATAAGTACTACACAATTCACTACTGTATGGCTATCCTGAAGTGGAGTATCCAGTTTTAGAGGCTGAGCGTATCTTTGTCCTGAAACTCCAGTTTCAAATACAAAACACTTGTCTTACTTGCATTTCAATAAATATGGAAAATCCCTTATACTCATACAGCTAATTAAATAAAATTGATTGAAATGGGGATACAAAAATATATATACCTTTTATATATTTATATATCTAAATATCAATATATATGTCTATCTTAGAGCTCTTTAAAATGCAAAGGGGACTTAAAGGTATAGAAACCAATCTTATTATAGATTTCTTTTAGATTTGGGGTATTTTCTCCCATTCTAATCTTTACAGCTGACTTATCTATAACTAATTGACAGAAATTATTTTCTTTTAACCTAAATTTTACCTCAAATAAAGTTTTTACCCAAGATTTTACCTTAAGTTGTTTTTCCTAAAATCAAGGTTTTGTTCCAAATCCTCTATTTGGTTTTAATAGAAACAACTCTTCTCTAATTTATGCTGTAATATTTCATTGATTTATACACAAAATAGGAAAAGGAGGAAAGACTTTAGAAACAATTGTAACTGACCCTTCTCACTCATACAGTTCTATTGGTGAGATAACGATAGTGTGAATTTGCTATCATGTAGTCCAGTCACTAGTGTTTGGTAGCTGTAGTTTTCCATTGCTGTGTAAGAAATTACCAGAAATTTAGCAGATTAAAACACCATATACTTGTTATCTCACAGGCTTCATGGGTCAAGGATCTGGGACAGGTCAACTTGGTCCTCTGTTTAGGGTTTCACAGAGCTGAAATCAAGACATTAGCCAACTACATTCTCATTTGGAGTATCCACAAGAGAGGGCTCTGATTCCAAGCTCACTGAGGTTGACAGAACTCATTTTCTTGTGGTTATATGACTGAGGTCACCGTTTTTCTGCTAGCTGTCAGCCAGGTATTGCTCTCAACAACCAGAGGCCACACACTGTCCCTTGTCACCTGGCTGTCTCCATACACAGTTCAAACCATGGCTCTTTGCTTCTCCAAAGCCAGCAGGAGACTCTCTCATGCTTTAAATCTCCCCTTTCAGGAAGGTCCAGCTCCTTTTAAGGGCTCACCTGATTAGGTAAGGCCCACCCCCAGATAATTTCCATTTTGATTAACTAACAGTCAGTGATTTGAGACCTCAATTCCATTTGCAAAATTACTTTACTTTTGTCCATATTGCAACCTAGTCACTGGAGTGAAATCCATCATAGTCACAGTCCTACCCATAGAGAAGGGGAAGGGATTGTACTGGACATGTACACCAAGGGATCAGAATCTGAGGGTCATCTCAGAATTGTGCCCACCACAGTGTCTATGAACATGAGTTAGTTTGATTTACAGAGCTAGGGGAAAGTGTTGATTAATCTAGCAAGTGGGATAATGAAGGTGGCTGAGAGTTTGCATTCTAGTTATATTTAGATGGTATTGCTGATTTCTTATGGGACACTGATAACCATATACATAATTATTCATAATAGTTATCAGGGACTCCAAAAAAACTCCCACAGAGATCATAATTTTATGTTAAAATATTATTTTAAAAATTGTGAAAAGCTAAAATCGTCATTTAAAAGATATAGTAAAATGCTAATATGAGTGAATATAAGTTGGCTAATGAATATAGATATATTTATTTGTATATCCATTTTCTATTAGTTTTCTTTTGCATAGGCAAATTGTAGAATACTCTGAACCAGGGCTAGAAACCCTGGTTTCTATTTTTCCCCTCCATACTAAGGTCTCAAGAGTTATACTCACACTAACATTCCCCAGACAATTGAATCAAAGGAAAGTAAGTGACAAATTCTCTAATTTAGGTAACAGATTTGAAAAGTCAGCAGAATCTCTCTCCCTCTCTGTCTCTCTCTCTGATCTCGTGATTCTCATTTGGTAAGGAAACTTTTCCTAATATAAATTCCCTGCTGGTATCCCTTGCCACCCCCCTCTATACCTTGTTCTTATGACCTTATTTTTTTTGTGCTCCATGGACTTGTGACCAAAACTTATGGAATGATCCTCCCAAATATCTGGAGAGCAGCTACAAATCTCATACATAGGGAGAACCTATGAAATGGGAGCCAGATTGAGCTGGCTTCAAGTTTTAGCATCACAAATTTAATTGACTGTAACAATTTACTCAATTTTTCTGAATTTCAAAATTAAGATAATTAGACACAGAGTATTATTTAGAAAGTATCTATCAAATATTTAATAGTTGAATAAAATTTACTACTATTTTCAGTCAACTTTAATTTTAATAGAGCCTGTTTCTTGCTAAAAGTATATAATATATATATATATATATGTTTTAATACTGTTTGGACTATTGGGCCCATATGATGCTTCTGTGAAAGAAAAAGGAAAACATAGTAGTAAACGTTGGGGAAAAACTGTATACTCAACAGTGATGGAAGAATCATGATGAGCTTTTGCATAATAAGACTGATATGTCTTACAGTAAAGATAAATGTTTATGATTTTTCTAAAACTTGCTAAAATTCCACAGGACAAGCTTAGGGAAATGTTTTAAAACTATTTTGAATACCTAAAGTCTAATAGAGATTTATTCAGTTTTCTCGCCAGACCTAAGGAAAAAGATAGAAACGATTCACACAGCAAGGGAAGAAATAGAGTCACTACAGGTAATAAACAAAGGGAAGATGTGGCTTTGATTTGCTCACATGGCAAGAGGTGATCATTATTACTGTCTTTCAGCGATAGTAAATATCATCAGTGACATTAAGGATAATAGATTATTGAAGAAAAATAAAGCATATTTGCCATTATCTAAACTCGGTGATACATTGCAACATGTTATGGCTTCGTCTTACTGTAGAAATGTCTAGAATCTGGGCTCTATGGAGCAAACAGGGAGGGGGTGGGGGCAGACATCTGTACCTCCAGCAGTAAAACAAAGGAGAGCATTGTAAAGATCTTTTTGGATAATTACCATCATGCTTAGAGACTAGTGAATGGAATTGCTGATGAGAACGCTAGTCGACAGATAGGAAAACAAAATCTCAGTTACATGACAGAAGAGGAGGGCAGGCAAACATTTCATAGAGTGGTCAGAGGAGGTTGGAGGGTAACATTAAGAAAAAAATAGACCTTGTTTATGATGTCCAAAGCTGTCCCCTGGGGTACAGTAACACATTCAAGTCGAAACTTAGAACAAGATTAAGTGGTTTAGTTTATGCTGGAATAAATCTAATTCCTAACACTTCCCCTGTTATGTCCTAGACCAAATACCAGGACAGCCTTTCTCCCTCAGTCACATTGTTTTTTGCCTGTTGTAAGGTGGCAAGGTAAAGTAAAACTAGTAATGATTGATAAACAGATGAGTCATCTTGTAAACCTTTCGAACGTTCCAGAGCCACAGTTTTCCACGTGGCAAATGAGTATTACATATCTCTTTAAAGTCATGTGTAAACTCAAATGTGCAAACATGTGGTGTTATTGTAAGTCTGACAGACTTTGATGTTTGACGTAGGCAGCCTGGGCCCTACCCACTGATTTGGGCTTTGTTTGGACCTTGCTTCCATCTTTGGTCAAACAAATTTGTTACCAGCCCTGAGACATGATATATTGGATAGACAATTGCCCCAGATAACCAAGAATGTAGGTTTTATGCTTGACGAATCTGAGCTATAGAGATAAGAAGAATCTTTCCCAACTGGGTGGTTCACCTAGTACATGATAACTTAAAGCTTAGGTTTTCTGATGGTCTAGCTTATGTTCTTTCCACTGTACTCCCGTGTCTCAGGGGGAGTCAGTATGGACAAACACCAATGTTAGGTGCAGCCCTTTTGAGCAGTATATTAAAGATGGGATACTATGTCAGGGTGGATCTTAAGGGAATGGAAAAGAAGCTAGTCCTGCAAGGACAGATTCTCCACAGAGGAGAGAGAAGAAGACATTTCTGGAAATGGAAAAACCTTTAACAGAAGAACATGTTAGGAGACTCCCTTCACAGGATTTGTGTGAGGAGGGGTGAAAAATCATGATAGAGAATTGGGAGAATTAATAATAATGATGACCTTTTTTTTAGTGTACACTCACTATATGCCAAGTGTTATATGAATATTATTTCATTTATTCCTCCCCATAAACCAATGAGAGAGGAATTATTATTCTGATCAGGAAACTGAGGCTCAGAGAGTCTCACGGTCACGCTGATAGGAACTTTTTATAAACAAACCCATGACATACTCTGTACTAATGCTATTCTAAGCTCTTTACAAATACCAAGTAATAACCCTTGTAGCAGGATTATGAGGTAAGTATTTTTATCCCAAGTTTACAGAGACATTTCCAGCAGGTGGTAGAGTCAGGATTCATGCACTCAACCACTGTGTTATGCTGTCTGGTAGGTAATGGAGCTGGAATGCACATTTGCCTCAGTCTGACCCCAGGGCAGAGGCTCTGAAAAACTAAGGTTTATGTCATTCCTTAGTTTCAAAAGTCTACAAATACAAAGGCTATCGAAGAAGTATGAAAACATTGCTTTAGATGTATGATTGGAACACTTTGGTAGGTAAATGACAAAATATTTTGTGACACTGTGTTTTTAAATTATACAGTCACAAATAGACTCCATCTTTCTGTATCTTGATGTTTGTGCCATAATTATAACTGTAACAATGAATTATGATTGCATGTTTACAATGCTTTGGGTACTATGGAAGTATTTTTGTGTTTTTCCTCAATTAAATTCATACAACAAACCGCAATAGGTACAACTCTCACTATTTTCCAGATAAAGAAATTTAGATAAAGGGAGATTAAGTAATTTTCCCAAGGTCACACAGCTAGTAGTAGTTGGTAGATTTGCACCTAACCCCAGGCAATGTGACTCCTGAGCCGACATCTCTAAACCCCTAACCTACAGTGTGGCCATGATCACGATCCCCCAACATGTTTGAGCCCCTTGTCTCTATGCATCAAACCCACAAAGCCAGCCCACACCTCCCCTCACCTCCATACACACAGACTTTCTTTTAATTAATGTCTGTTCCTGCAAATGATTCTCCATGGTATTTTTTAATCAAAATGAAAACACCTCAACCAATAGGGAAAAGAAAATTTTTATATAATGCGACTGAAACCGTGATCATTTTCTGGTTTATAATTGAACCTCCAGAAAATAATCATAAAGAAAGTAATACTTTGTAATTCAAAAATTAACTAACATAATATTTGCATCTTTCCTGGGTCCTAAAGGGATGTGGAATCATAGTTCTTTTGTATTAAAAGATATTTCCAAATATTAACCGTACCATTGGTATTAATTAGCATATTATATACATACACACACAGAGTACATGCATATATACATGTATACATGTAGAACATATAGAAAGTACTTGTAGAATATACACATGTAGAACAAAGGAAAAGACATACTTGATTGAGGTTTATTAAAGGTAATGTGCAAATTCCCCATTTATATTTACACATGACTCATTTTTTAGTCTAAATATATGTTGTTTTGAATACTCTGTAAATGCAACTCTTACTGTAGTTCTAACAATAGCTCTAAATGCATCATTGCCACATTAACTCAGAGTATACACATAAGAATAGAGTTATGTTCACTCCTCTCGCCTTCCTAAGGATGTACTGCAGTAGTGAGAGGAGCTGGCCATGGAATAGGGTCTCCTCTGCACCTCGTTGTCGCTAATATGTCTTAAGATCCTCTGAAAATGTATTGCACATGAAGAAGGAGAGTAAGGAAGTTGTTAGGGGACAAGACTAAGAAAAGAAGCTGAAGGTTAAGTTGATGATAAGAAAGTTGGTGAGGGAAAAAAACATATAATTAACTCTGCAATTCAAGAGCACAGCATACTCCGGTAGCAGAGGAAATCATGTGAACAAGAAAGGACTATAATAAAATTAACTAAAACGTTTTTTGCCATTGTGTGAACTGTTTTAAAGAAAAATGCATATCCCCTGGTAGTTTGGGTGGAAAGTTGAATATTTATAGGGAATACCTTCTCTGTTTCTATCTGTATACTTTTGTTTATTCCTACTTGCCTCTGTACAAGAAAACTTTGACACTGAACAATGGCCTCAACAGACTTTTTACAAGATTTTCTTTTTAATATAAAAATACAGTAATCCAATAACACAAGATTGATAAACTGTCAATGGACACAAATCACTCCTCTTCCTCACTCCTGGGATTGAAAACCGTTAACTTCCCCAGCGTCTGCTCCCACCCAGGCAGTCAGATTCCATCCCCATCCTGGTGTGGAATCTGATCCCGTAATATATTAGAAAGTTGCTTCATTCTACTAACATTTCTTTGTAATTGGCAATGTGTCTTACATGACATAAATTATCAGTGCTTATCATGAATTGCTTTCCTTTCACCAAATTGCATCTTGACGGATCCAGACAGTTTGAGTAATTTCCATTACCTGATCATCAAAACACTTATTTGTATTAAAAACAAAGAGCTTTTTAATTCAGTGGTTTATATTTCCAGAGCTGAGGTTCTGTGCACATTCTGAGGTGTGGACGCGGCGAGGGGACAATGGCAGATGCTAAGTTCTAACAGCAAAGTGATCTCACAGGCTGGGACTCTGCAGCTGGAAAGTATGGCGCTGGTGAAATATTCTGACACTGTAAATTTCAAGTGTCCTTGTACTGTGACTGCCAGAAAGTTAAAAATGTTAAATAATCTCTTCAACTTGCCCTAGAAACTCAAGTTGGCTTATTAAAGTTCTTTTCCCCCCGTTTGAAAAACTTCTTTGTTTCACTAACGGCAAGTCTCCTGTGTTTTGTAATGTTGTTATTGAACAACTTTAACGATTTGCTGAGGACCTCATCTAGAGGTATTATCAAGTAGCTCGAGATTAGAAACGTATGGTGGTGGAGGCTCTCCTAGAATAAATGAAAATATTTTATTCAGCTACCGAGAAGGGTCTCCAGAGATCAAATTAGAAGCTAGCTGTGAAGGGAGATGTTGAGGCATGCTCTGGAATTATTTATCAGCATTTTCTGCTTGTGTGAGAATAAGCAGACATTAAGTTTAAATTAAACAAAGGGGGAAAGAAAACAAGTTTTTTCAGTAATTTGACTGCTAATGATATTTCTGAATTATTCTCAGCTTAATAATTTAAGCAATTTGCAATGATAATAATTGTTCCTGCTAAAGATCCAATAGTGTCAATTTTTTTTCCTTTTTGCCAAGATTAACACCCTTTAAAATCTTTAATGGACATGTAATTGCAGATTTATTGTGGGCTTTGTTAATTTTTAAATTTGTTTTCTTCTTGACATTTCTTTTAATTTAATTTTATTACATTCATCAACAATTTGAGAAACTAACTTAAAGGTCCATTAAAAAGGAATAAATGTTCTTTATGTTGCACTTGTTTGTCTTTATTTATAATGAGGCTGAGCTTGTAGATAGACTAAATGCAGTTTAATTATTACTTTCAACATTAATGTGCCTTTCTCATGCACTCATTGAAAATAAGTATGCTTTTAGGGTTTGTTGGAAAGAAGTAAACTGTTAATATGGGGTTGCAATCGTCCCTTAAATAATTAAATAAAAAAACCAGACCATATCCCAAATTAACACACAAGCTTGTATTTTAAATAACATCTAGGTGATGAAGTTGTGTTAAAAGCAATTAAACTTTGTTCTTAAAACTGTGTGTTATCACAAATAATCAGTAATTGAAAATATTTTCATGTGAAATACAGCAGGTTAATAAACTAGAAACTGAAACCCTAAGTGCTATGGGACTGCTTTTCATACTGAGGAAATATAAATATATAACTCGACATTTTGTCAGCCAGTAAATTGTATTTCCTGTGTCCTGAACTAAGTCACCATATCAATCATCTACACAGAAATGACCAGGACTGTTAAAGCTCCCCCTGACATTGTTTCAAAAGTGAAATGCCTGATGGAAATGATAATCTTTCTAGAAACTCATGTTGCATATTTAAATGTTTTGGGTTCATATAAAATATTTTTTAAAAGGATTCGGTTATCTGTTCTCAAATAATTTCCATTAACTTATTCTTAATTCTTGTGACAGAATTAAATTGTACCTTAAATTTTTTAAAGGAGTGAAAAGAGAAGAAAAAAGAAAAAAAAAAGTGAGCTAAGCTGAACTGAGGATTCAATAAAAGCATAGTTCTCTCCTGGCCAGAGGAAAAAATTCTTAAAATTTGAAAAAAAAACTATATAGTAATATACATATTGAATATAATTTGTTAATTCCCCGTTTGTGTGATTCGAGAGAGTTAATTTGGTGTAAAGTTTTCTTAATCTGAAATGCCACAAATGTTAATGACTTTTAAACACTTTGAAGTGACATTCTCAACCCTGTGCTCATACTTTCTCAGGGCTTGGGAATCAAATAATTACAAGATGTGGCATTAAAACAGTCAAGAAGGCAATGTAATACTGTGAATTAAAATGAGAAAGAGGACTCAGTTACTGCCATAAAGGAAGGGAACAATTCAAGTAGACATTATTAGGAAAAATATAGCAAATGATTTAATATTAGTTTCTTTCAAAATATTCTCCAGTATTTTTACATTTATATCTGCTTGTGTTTTTACCTAAACTGCTTAATTTTCTGAAATTCCAGATATTGATTTTTCATAAATTTTGTCTAGTAGTGACAAAAGTCCCTCAGATTACCCCCAAAACATATATTTGTATTACATGTCTTCTTTATAACTATATTGTTGGTATATTATCTCTTTCAAAAATATAAACAATTGCTTTGCAGCATTCATTCAGGTAGTGACAACTACTTCTGAATATTTTCTACCTATTTCTTCAATAACGTATTATGTGGCTTCCCCTTTTTCCCTTTACTTATCATAGCGCCTGTTGCTCCAATAATTCAATAATTCTGCTCCTGATGTGCAGAAATTCCAACAAGGTCATATTCTTAGTATTCATGATATAATTGATGAACTATTATGCACACCACCATTAATAGGACAGTACTGGTGAAGGATGGGCTTGAAAAGCCATTGCAGATAGCGTCAGCATTCTGGATAAAGATTTAAGAGAGAATTTTATTGGTTTTAACTACTGTATATATATATTTATTTTGAATCCTTAGATGTGAGGTACTCCTCCCATGATAACCTTACTAATACATATGCCTATGTGTTGTGTCTAATTTATGACCCACAAATCCTTTCTTCTTCTCTATCTAGCTGTCTAGATTCCTTGTTCCACCTCTTTAACATTTTAAAATTATTTTTCTATATCTTTCATCCCTTCCATCTCATCTCAGGACTTTTTATCACATCTGCTTGAAGAAAACCCTCCCTATTTCAATCCAACTGTCCCTTTTATCCATAACTGTATCTGGGATGCTGAGGATTGAGGGATGTGGAGGTGGGGAACCACACAATCCAGCTGGTTGATGCCATTCTAATTCAATTGTCTCCAGACTCTTGTAAACCTTCCTTTCACACTTTCTTGTTTCAATTTAAATCTTCCCTACTCTCCTCAAATGTTTGGGGCCATCATTTTTCCCCTTATTTTGACAGATGAATAGATTTGCACTCCATAGAACTCAGTACTAGGGAACTCTCTCTACATCTCATCACTAAAATGCAAACTTTCCTTTCTTCCATCCCTCCTATTACAAATGAGGATGTGTCCTCCCTTGAGCTGAAAGATTATCTATATCTGCACCAGATGCCCACCCTTCCTGCCTTATCAGAAAACTGAATCCGCTTTCCCATTTTACTGACTTCTACCTTATGGCATTTAGATATACTAACTCCTCTTTCACCTTAAAAAGCAAAAAGTAAACAAATAAAAATCTTCCTCTACTTCAGGTTTCCCTAGTTACAATTCTACTTCTCTCTTGTAAATGTCTTCATATATTTCTCATCTACATGCTGCCTCCTCTTCCTCATCCCCATTCACTCCTCCAGAAACTTCAACATCCCCCAAACTCCACACAAAGTATGCTCTCACCCAAATCACCACTGACGGAGTTATGCTACATTTTACAGACACCCCTCAGTCCTCCTCCTGCTTCATCCCTCCACATCATTTGACAACATAGACTAATCCCTTCTTCTAAAATGACCGCTTCTCTTTGTCTGCCTGATACTTTATACTAGGGGTTGGCAGACTATGACCCACAGGCCAAATTTAGTCCATCACCTGTTTTTGCAAATAAAGGTTGATTGGAACAGAACAATACTCATTTGTTTATGTATTGTCCATGACTGATTTCAGAATCTGTGGCAGAATTGAGTAGTTGGGACAGAGAACAGATGGTTCACAAAGCCTAAAATATTTACAATCTGGCCTTTGCAAAAAAAGTTTATCTGCTATATTTCATGACACTTAAAAATGATCTCTTTCAGCTCGGTGCTTTGTGACCGCCTGGAGGGGTGGGATGGGGAGGGTGGGAGGGAGGGAGATGCATGAGGGAAGGGATGTGGGAACAGATGTATGTGTATGACTGATTCACTTTGTTATAAAGCAGAAACTAATAAAAAAATAAAAAAAAATAAAAAAAAATGATCTCTTTAACTACTGCAGCTTGGTCTCCTTACTATGTTTCCCTTTCTTATTAGATCTTTTAAATGTTCACATTTATCGAGGTTATCCAGTAGGCTCTGTCTTTTTGTTAATCTACACAGTCTTTCTGAAAGATGCCATCTGTAATATGGGATCATCATATACTAGCTGGTCTATATGCTGACAGCTCCCAAATGTGCATATCCAGCCCAAACAACTCTTCAGAGATCCAGAAACATATAACTTACTACACGTGTCCTTCTACTTAGATATCTTCTAGGCTTCTAAAAATCAACAAATCCATCCGACCCACTCTCCAACCTGCTCTTCATTTGTCTTCGGTCTCACTAATGAGCCTCACTCAATTAGTTGAGTCATAAACTAAGGTCTAATAATGGCCTTCTCTTGCTTTTTATATCTAATTCATCAGAGTATGTTTCTAGTTATCATAATACCATAGGTCATCTCCATCTCTAGCATGGATTATTTCACAAGCCAACTAATGTCCTCTCTGTCCAATCTTTTCAACTTGTCAATCAGCATGTTCATTACTCAGCATACACTCTCTTTTCTCCTCACTTCTACCCATATTCTCCTACCTTACACACACACACTTCAGTTGACTAACTCCTGACTCAGACTTCTGTTTTCATTTTCAAAGATTTCACTGCCTCCACAAATCCCTCTAGACTATGTTGCTGTCTCTTTTTATGTTCCTCAACTACTCCATGTTTCACCTTTTCATAATTTTCATATTTCATTCCCTTTACTGTACTCTAATCCCAGGACAGAGATTGTGTCAACCTTCTTCAATATAGTCTATTCAACAAGTTGCACAATATTTGGCTTAACCTAAATACACAGTAATTGAATTAATGAATTATAAGTTTTATGAATTTGGAGAATCATTTATACCTAATATGCTTTCTGAATCAGGTAGTGAGTACTTAAATAATTTAATATTATGAGTAGTCTTTATTTCAATTCTTACCTTCAGTCCTTAAAATAGAAGGAAGCATGTGTCATCTGGTGCCACTTATCAAAATGACCAATTCTGAGTATAAGCAGTGTTGGTCTGTGTCTCTTACAGAAGAAATATCTTTACTCATAGATCCTCCGCTCTTTGTCAAGGTGTGTATATAGGGCTTTTGTGTACACAAAAGAGTGATTAACTGTTCTGTTAGGTGCTGTGGGGCAATATGATGCTGTGAGAGAAAATGTCAGCAATTATAAATTTGAAAGCAATGAATTTGCATTTTCCAAAGCAACATGGATGTGTATAATCACTATGTTGTGCATTTTAAAATATCATTGTCTTTAATGTATTTTTTCACCAATCTTAAGTGTTTCACCAATCTTATAAGTGTAATCAATTGACCAGTCACTGTACAGTACAACCTAAAGTCATGGGGAATATTTAATATACAATAATTTATTAATCAGTCAGAAAGGTTAACAGTAATGGATTTCTCCTCTGCATAAGAAACTTACATATTTTTACATTATCACATGCTGTCTGAATGTTTTTCCTTAGAGCAGCAGGTATCGTAAGCCACAAGACCCTTAATTCTTTGCTGGAAAAATGCAGGCCATTTCAAGTTATGGATATGATACAAAAGCATCTTTGTTTTTCCAATTTTTATAGTTTATCCAATTTTCATGACGAAATTTCAAACCTGAAGCAAGAGGGACATGTAATGAAAATTGGGGCAGACTCCTAACAGGAACCAAGTGAATAGATCTCTTGTACAGCTTCTTATTGAGAATGAATTCTCCATTTACCAAGAGAGACAGATTGAAGCATTTCTTGGCAAATTATTCTCTTCAGTGCTGTGTCAAATGAAATACTTCAACAAGTACAATTCCACATTCTACTCTTGATGCGAGTCTAATGTCACTATATTTGGAATGAAACATTGCTCAGAAGTTGGTAGCATAAATGTTTTCATTTTTAACAGGTCTCAACTGTTTCTCTTCTCCCTCATTTCTTGCAAATACTATGCCTCCGATTCTTATGGGAAGAATCTAAAGAGAATCATTTTCCATTTCCACCTCATCTTTGTCTGTGAGCAACCAGGTTAGAGGTATCTATTAAGAAAAAGCCCCAAGCTCTGAAACATATTTTATTGATGTGGTTTTAATTCATAGAAGACATTTCAAGAAATGTTGTGTAGCCTAATGACAGAAAAGGAAACAAAAATTCATCATATTAATATTATTCTTCTGCCAGCAGAGTAACAAAGCACTTGAGGAATCCAGGCACATTGGGTATGCCATGAGAGAGTTTCTAAGAAATGGTGTAATAGTGTCCACATATTTATGACAACACTCAAACTGTTGCCAGCCTGACTTTTCTGGTATGCTGACTTTGTCACCCCAATCTTCATTTCATAAAACATCACCTCTTCCTGTTTCCCATTCTAGAAAACTGAAATTCTTCTGCTTGGCTTTCAGAGCTCCTATGCTCTTACCTAAAGTAGCCCTTTCTTCACCCTTGTGGAACTCTTGCATGTCCCCAAAACAAGTTATGAATTTTAGGCAGAGGAGATCAATATGGAAGGGAAATTAAAAAGAAGGTAGATGTGGTACCTAACCATAATTGGAAAAACATACACTTAGGAAACAGGGAAATTTGAACTTAACCCCAGTTCAACCAGTTAGTAAGATTAACCTCTTCTAAAGAAGACACCATAAGCCTGGAGATGACAATATCTAATTTAGGCAGGCACTGTTGCTAAGTAAGGAAACATCCCTTCCAATCCTCTCACCTGTCTTCATTATAGGATTCTAAAAATGTTAACCACTCCTTTTCCCAGACCCTTTTGTCCCAAGGGGTGGCTATGCAAACAGTCCTAGCCAATAAGATACAAACGGAAATCTGCTTGGCAGCTCATGGAAAGCTTTTGTTTCCCTTATCCTAGAGATAGATGTCACTGGCCTCCTCTTCATTCTTGCCTTGAACATGGGCAGAAGCAGATATATTTTGACCATGAGATCATGAGATGGCATGCTAAGGAAGAGGGTGAAATGGAATGACAGAAAGAGACAACATTTATTATTTATTGAACTGCTATAATAGCACTGAACTCCTTACCCCCAGACTTCAAGTTATGTGACAAAAAAAACTTCTTATTGTTTAATGACCATAATTCAGATCCAGTTACTTGTAGCCAATGCATTCCTAACTGACATAATAACACAAATACTTTTCATTCATGGCACACTTTGTGTCCTAGTAATTTATTCATAGCACCCTTAGGCCAAAAACAACATCTACCAGGTTCTGTTTTTTTTAACTAGTTAAGTACCGAAACGTAATGCATATTTACATCCTAACAACTTACTACATATTGCGGGTAACACAACGTCTTAAACTTTGGAATCAAAAGTTTGATTGCAAAGATAATAAATACGGCCACCATCATTTCCTGTTCCACGTGGAATTTTGTGACATTTTATTTTTATTATAGTAACAACTGAGAACCTAGCTTCACAATGATATGATGTCAGTGAACCATATGATGTCATTATAGCAATCTAATTCAAAACTGTGAACTGTCTTGAGATAATGGTTGGTACAGGGACCAACTGATGTCACTGTATTTCCTTCAAGAATTACCTCCATTACCTTTGTGAGTTTGCCTTAGGAACCACAGCCCTAACTTTTACAAGTGCTGTGATGAAAAGAGAGTTAATAAATGTAAATAATAAGTGCACTAGCTGGCATATAATAGTTGAGCAATAAAGTGTAGCTGCTATTATTTGTAGTATAGTTCTTAACAATTTTTGGACACATTTTCATGAGTGTCTCCCTATAAACCAACAATTTCAATCTCTGAGAATAGAAAATACACTGTTCCTTGTTATTCTGTACATGAACAATATATCACAACAAATGAGGAGCTTCGTATTTGATGGATTTCACAAAAATACATACAGATACACATCAATGCAAAAGTGAAAGCAGCTGCTGGGAGACAAGGATCCAGTATGGCAAATCAAAATACAATACTACAAATATACTATTACCCTAAGCTAATTCACTGGTTAGAATTTCATCATAGCATTATATTCATGAGTATCTCTTGTTTACCTGACACACAGGAGAGGCTTCAGATCAGAAATGTATAAATATAAATAATATTTCTTGCCTTCTATGAGCCCACATTCAAGGATTTACTATCTCATGGTTGGATTTGCCATTCTGCAATTATTCTTTCACTTCGCTGTCTTTTCTTCTCCTTAATTTCCCTCCTGGATTACTCTCTCATTAGAACAACATAATTCCGAAAGGTGCTGTAAATCTTACTTACCCTGTTTGTGTCTGTATAGTCAAGGCACTGAAGATAGCTGTTCTCTTGCTCTTTGTGCATCTCCTGCTCGACCAGTCCCAGCTTCACCTACACCCTACTCACGTAAACATTTTTGCCCCTTGCCCCAGCTAGGGATTCTTCTTTTCCTTAGGCCAGAATGGCTCCACATGTTAGTTTATTATAGGAAAACATCTACCCTCGTGATGATCATTAACCTGAGGGGCTGTGAGGGATCTGTCCCAGCTGCTGGCTTCCCTGGTAATTGATGAGGCAACCTGATGTCAATTCTCCCTATAAATGGTAGCCTCCTTCTCCACCAGGTAGCAAAGATTCCTGCTATGGTCTGCCTGCCATCTTCTGTACAGGGTGAGGTGTTCCTCCAGGACCTTTTCCTTCAGACATGTAAGATTCCCTATCCAATAAGCCGTTGATGTATCTGTCACTGCCTCTGGACTCTTTCTTTGATCTCAAGGCTGGGCAAGGCTTTCAGGACACCCAGCATTGTCCTTCACAGCTAAATTTGAGTGTAGGTCACCTTAGTACAGTACAACCTCAGGGGCCCTATCCTCTCTCCATTCAATGTGAATGGTGTTCCCTTCAATGTTGGTTTGTTGTACTTAAGCTTAATGACCAGCATCTTTCTTGAAGATGGACCTATGCCAACATCAGAAACCGGAAGCCAAGTCTTTTTGTTTTTCCAAGCTAAATTCTTGCTGCTGTTAACTGGACAAATGACCCAGTTATCCAACTGAAACTGAGAAAAAGATTGGTCCTGTTTGTGAAAAAGTATTAGATAAGTAATAAAATCCAAAGTAGCAATCAATGATGCAGGGTGATGGTAAATTGCAAACCTGCTCTCACTCAAGTTAATGACTCCAGGAAATAACAGTCTATCTGTCACAGAAGCATTCAAGGTCACATACTGGATACTTAATGTAAACTGAAGGTCAATTTCTTTGGAGCAGGAGATGTAGAGAAACATAAGACTCTACTTGCCAAGGTCACAGTTTGCTTGCAGAACTTCAAGGTGTTTCCTGAATCAGTAGGAGATAAAAGGGGCCATTTCCAAAGAAGCCCCAGAAACAAGTCTTTTGAAGACTGGCTAGAAAGATTGTGCGAGTCAACAAAGTCATTATCTGGGAAGCAAATGCCTCAGGAGGCCCAACCAATGGGATATGAAGCAATATGAAAAAGATTAGTTCTGTTTGTGAGAAAGTATTATATATAATGAAGACCAAAGTAGTGACCGATGATGCAGGGTGATTGTAAACTGCAAACCTACTCTCACTTGTACTTGTATGAATTACAGTTGACCCTTGAACAACAGGGAACTACATGGGTTTACTTATATGTGATTTTTCTTCAGTAGTAAATACTACAGTATTACATGATCTATGATCAGTTGAATCCAAGGATATGGAAGAACCATGGATACAGAGGGCCAACTATAAATTATAGGCAGATATTTCACTGTGCAGAGGGTCAGCGCCCCTAACCCCGCTGCTCAAGAATCAACTATACATATAATCCATGTAGGAAGTGCTATAGAAAACAGATACATCAGACCTACAAAATGCAATCTCCTTTGCAGCATTTTCAAATGTAAGTAATAAAAGTCTATATTAACTCATTATCTTCACTTCCTAATTTCCTTCCACAGGCAAATTACTCTCTCATTTGAGATTGATAGGTGATATGAGCATAACAAGTAACTCAAGTTGGCTAAAATTGGTGTTATTCAATTCTTATCTTTTAGTTCTTTTCATTCCCCCATCCCTTGCTTCTTTCTTTAATATCATTCCTTCATAATAATTTAGGAACAAAAATGCTGAAAACTGGAGGATTCAACTATGTCACTGAATTTGCTTTGTGCAACTTGCAAATTCTGCCATTTCAAAAGGAATGTAACACCTAACTCCACACGGCAAAGTTTCTCAAGATACTTGTCTCAATGACTTTCATACTTCAAGGTGTGAGGTTTGTTTTTGTATTTACATTAAAATTTAAAACTACATTATTTGCTACTGGGCCAAATAACACATGAACTGTGTTTTTATAATTTCCTACAGTTGGACTGAAGTGTGACAAGTTGATTAAAATTCACACGAAGAAGAGCTAGTGAACAGCAAGTTGAAACAGTAGCTTAGAAACCATGGACACCCATATATATTAAACACATTCTATGATCAGGCTGACCCTTTGTCTTCTATTTCTGCATTTGTGAGTTGGTGAAATAACCTTTTTCACTTACCTGCTTGAAAGTGAAGATTAATGAAACAAAATTTGTAGTCAGATCATAGTGTACTAAATAAGGGCTGTAATTTTCAAGGAAAATATTATGGGTATTTTTATCATACACAGTAATGGAAATGGAAATTATTCACTCTGGGGACCTCGGCCATATTATCATTAAATTATTTGCACCCTGATAAATGATTTGCATGCTAATGGGGTTGTATTCCCAGAACAGCATTTCAAAAGGTTTCTCTATAGTTTTCCTATCTGGATATATGACACCATGTGATACAAAGATGTAGAACCTCAAAAGATCTGTGAAGTAAATTATCCCTTTTTTCCCTTGCAATATGCTTTTGGAGGATTAGTGAATGTTTTATTTTAAATTTGCCAACTTATTTCGAACAAGTTCTTGTTAACTCTATGGGATTTTTCACCGATATATATATATATATATATTTTAATTCTTCCAAGCCTATGCCACAGTCACCTTCCTCCGTCTTATCTCTTGCTCAAATGACATAGAGTCTCAGTCCCCTGATAGAAGATTTAAAAATATTCTAAGTCAGAATTCTTTTCCCACTCCAATGTTTTGCATTTGACTTTTATCCATATGCAACCAAAAAGAAAAAAGAAAGAAAACAGAAACAGAAACTCGTCTTTAGATTGCAAATAAGGTTTTGCCCTTTTGAGCGAATTTTAATTCTTCTGTTCTTCTCTGGAGTCATATTCATTATTCTGATCTCCCCAGAGGTGGTATTCCCAAAGTCTACCTGGATTCAGCTCCTGCACTGAGAGCACACGTTTGATCCGAGATTCTGCAGATAGAAACTGCAAATAAAAATAAGATGATCCTCTCAAGGGTGTACTTATACTAGCTAAAATATAACTTGAAAGGTTACTGGGGAAGGGGTTACTTCCCAAAGGGAAAGGCTGTTTCCCACACTAGCTTGTTGGAGGATGTACACGCTAATTGGAAAACTGGAAGTTCTGGGAATTTGCAAGTGGAACAGGTGAAAATGTAACTGGTGATAATTAAAGGCTAATTATCTTCAACCCACAATTGGCCACAGGAGGTTATTCTGAGCCACATAAAAAGAGAACCTGAGAGAGAGAAAAAAAAAGACATACAGAAAAATATACAATTCTTTTATACACCTGTGCTATTAACTATAGGCAGGGATTAAACCTGTGTAGTCAATGCCTGCCTTACCCTCCTAGTCACTGTCCCTCCCAAATCTGTCTTAGGGAAAAGTACATTTTACATCAGCCTTAACAGGCTTTATCTAGTTTAAAAGTTCGTCTGTTGATTATAAAATGAATACTCTTCTGATATCCTAAAGAGAACCATTTCTGACATGCACAGCCATTGTATTAACTGTCTGGAAAGCTCAGGGGTATAAACTGGTTCCACGGATCTCCTTGTTAACCATGGTTTGTGTAGCAGCAAGGTCAAGAGAAACAGAGGTCTATTTTTTGGCCAGAAGTGGTTTTGACACTGTGTTAGGAGAGATTCCAGAAAACTTTCCCCAAGAAGCTCCACAGTTGTGTTAAGGGAAATAAGAGAAGATAGACCCCAAAAAATGTATTGGCAGGATCGTTATTCCAGGAGTGATGGCTAGTGTGTGTTTCTCCAGCAATGGTAGGACACATGATGTACCCCTTACACTGCTGCTTCCTCATGAGCATCTAATTGAGCAAAGTAACCTGCCTATCCTGTCTCCTGGAACTTCTTACCCCATTCACATGACCCCCTCAAAACTAACATGTTTGTGCATAACCCTACACCTACCCTGTAAAGTTGAGTGATCCAGAAATGAGTGCTGATCCAAGCCAGGAATATCAGGGCATTCCCATAGGATTTTTCAAAATAAATCTGAGTGACAGAGGTAATCTCTCTCAGGTGGCAAAAATTTTGTGGCATAAAACTCAGAAACTGTCAACCACTGTGTTTTTCCCTATATGGAAAAAGCTGGTCTACAGTAAAAGAATTAAACTGACAAGCAGAAAATGACAAGGACTAGAGAAGGAAAGGTCTTGTTATCTTTTGTGACTCTAATATTTTTGGTCCCAAATGCATCTACGCTCTCTTTGGTCTAGATATTCAACCCTTTTTTTTTTTTTTTTTTTGACTAAAATAATTCAAGTAAGGATTTTGACAATTAGAACTGAAGGACTTCTAAATGAATGCACATGTAATGGGATATAATCTAGGAATATTAATCAGGGTCAGTTTTGTGTTATTGCTGCCAATCCACATGCCTCCCTCCATCAACAGAGAAAAAAGCACCCTCCTTTTTGGCTGAGGCCTGGTTTAGATGGAAGGGGAAACACACCAAATGGGTTTGGAGAGGTCTAAAAGCAATGCGGATTTATTTGTTACCACCCTGGTGATGTCTGAGATAGCACTACAACTTCCAGAGAAGGCACCTGGTGTTACGGCCATGTTGGAGAACAATCTGGCAGCTCTTAGTGCAATTAAGTGAGCACTACCCAGCAGTCTCACTCCTGGGCATGTATACCAGGTACACAGGCTTGATAATGTGTTGCTTGTGGTTGCAGGAAATTGCCCACAACCTAGTTGTCTGTCACTAGGGGAATGGATAAGTTTAAGTTGAAACACATGAAATTGCTAATATTTGACCATTTTTGACTATAATATCAGTTTAATACAGTTCAGCCTAATACAATGTGGTGGGTATATACTATGAGGTAGATAGAAGTGAAAACTAGATTTTCCTACAACATGGATTTACCTTAAAACTTAAAGTTTATATATATATATATATATATATATATATATATATATACAGGAGGAGATCTATAACATAATTCCATATATACTAATTAAAAGCACATACACAAAATATAGTACATATCTTACCAGGATAGATGTATAAATAAGGATACATGCCCAATAGTTAATGGGGTTACTGCTAAGGGAAGAAATAGGAGTAAGGATCAGAAATAAGAGAGAAAAATAAATAAGACACAGAAAAGTTCTGCATGGACCAATAATGATAATATGTCACAGACTAGGGTACAATAAACTCAATTCTCTGCACCTGAGGAATAATAAAAGCAAGAGAGTCAGAGAGAGAGAGAGAAAAAGTCCCTGTACCATCATGATTTGTCAGAAAAAATAGAAAATGAGAGGGAACGTGTCTAGGAAAAAAGCACCTGAAACAGTTTCCCACGTTCCAGAAAAATATCTATAATTTTTCTGTTTTACAAGCCTGTTAGAGAGACAGCTGAGACCAAAGTAGCTGAGAGACAGATGCCAGACAAGACAAAGCCTCTTTGTGGTGACTGGGGGACACAGTCAGTGTATGGATTATAGAAGCCAGAGCCAAAGTCAACTGTGGATGGAAGTAAGTTGATGCTCTAGGAAAAGAAACCAGTGATCAAAGACCTGACATCATGATTTACATCTCTGCAAAGTCTAGAACAAGCCAAAAGTTGCTCATCATCAAGAAAATACATGCATTTTCACCATCCATAACCTATCTGAGCCATGTGAATTACACCCAGACCTTCTAATATAGATGTAATCTGAGGAAGAGTGAGAAAGTAAAAACCAGAAGTGACTAAGTAACACTAATTTTAGGTTTACTTGGTGGAAACTTGAATGAGTTGGAAATAGGGGCTCAAGTTATAAATTATGTTGAGTAATAGAAAAACAATGAAAGTTCAATTTTGCACATTTATATTTTTACTACTGAAATTTGTATGTGATATATATATGACATCAGTTACTCATTGTCTATAAAGGCATTTCAACTATTAAACTTATCTATGAATTCATGTTCAATATGTCATGTAAGTTTTGGCTCTGTATATATTATTTTTGCAAAGAGAGATAGTACAAGCATACTAGAAACAAAGTTGGAGGTTTTAATTGAATAGACATGCCACTAGCATTTCTAAATAAATAACATATTCATTAGAAACGGATATGTCAAAAAGCTAATTATTATTCTTGGCTGGTTCTTCACACAGGCGGTTTTATTTTTATTGTTTTAATTTAATTTTATTTGTTTTTTTAGTATGCTCTGCAGTTGGAGACCAGTTGCTTTGCAAATGTGTGTAAGACATTAAAGATGAAGGAAGACTCCTTATAATTAATGCCGTGGCTCTAACTTGATCTAACTAGATCAGTACCAGGGAAAGTCATCAATGTCACCACTTTTTATATCCCATGGCATATCTATCTTTCACGACATTTTCTCAGGAGAATTCATCCTTCAGGATAAGGGTTCTGAGCCAAATCACATACTTAAAGGATTGAACTAAGGAAACTTTCAAGGCCAAGTGGAAAGTTTGGCTCTTCAAGTGTATGATTTGTAAAAGTAGATTTGAATAGAATAACAAAGGAGCATCCCTAGGAGTACATCATTGGTTTGTAAAACTGTATTCAATAATAGAATCCATTTCAATCAAAATGCAAAACTTAACTACATTAAATAAATCACCCAACATCAGGGGAGCTCTGGCTGAAGTTACCATAGAGGGCAATTGGAAGCACGTGCTCAGACCCATTCAAGCAAAAGAAACCCCACAAAACTTGACAACATCCAAGGACTTCGTCAAGCACACTCTGAAATGATTGAGTAGTGGTAGTTATAAATGTATGATAACGAAAGAAAACTAATACCAAAAGCTACTTTTTATTTAGGTCTTACTAGGTGCTGGACCTGTACTCACATCACCTCTGTCAATCTTCCAAGTACCCTTAATTCCCAAGTTGCAGATAAGCAAAGTAGAGTTCCAATAGGTTAAGTCAGTTGCCAGTATTACTAAGCTAATAACTGACAAAGTTGGGGTAGAAACACAGGCTGCCTGAGTCTAGAAATCTGAGCTATTAATCACTTAGGTTATAGACATTTGCATTGGGTGAGTTCCTGGTCAGTGATGATCTTAATAGAGGAGAAAGGGGGCACTAAGGAAAGAAAAAGTTTCCTTTGAAGGTTAGTTGAGGGAAGTAGTGCTTTCATTCAGGACAGGTTATGTGTGAAATGACTATGAGATTTCCAGATGGACTTGTGTAAGCACTGGGACTCATGGAACTGGAACACAAGAGCAAGGTCAAAGGTAGGAACATACAGATTTTGGAGCAACATATAGGAGATAGTTGAAGCCAAGGATGTTACACAGGAAAATAGTATATAGAGAGAAGAAAGTTCATAAAGCCTCAGAGAACATGAGCATTTACGGAGTAATTGAAAGGAATCAGGAAATAGTACATTTGCAGAAACCTGGGAAGAATAGGAGTAAGTAAGTATTATGAGGGCAGGTATTTTTTTTTTCCTGTTTTGTTCATTAATATGTCCCAAGCACCTGAAATAATGCCTGGTACAAAGGCCAATAAATAGCTGTGCAAATTTGTTGATCAGGATCAAGTACTGCAGGGAGGAAATTAGTCTTTGCAGTTGAAGTGATCAGGGACTATATGTATAGATTGTGTCACTCAAATACCCTTAAAACACTCATTTTTCAAACCTAAATTCAACATAACCTACACGCTAAAAATATTTTTAAAGTAGTTTTTAAAAGGGAGAGTTAGTTATACAATTTTCTATGAGCCATAATACTAAATATTTCAGTTATTTCTACATGATTAAATATCTTGAAACTAGTTTCTTAAAAGGAGATAATCATACAACTTCTTTTGACTAAAAATACTAAATATTTCAGAAATTTCTTACTAAAAATTTATTTCCTAATGGAATAAATGGTAGAGTTGACTAATTTTTGAAGAAATAAAAACCTTGAGAGTTGTTTTAGATTTTTCGCCTCAGATTTGCCCACTTTTACACACACCTACATGTCAGAGCATTTTCATTAATTTTTCAGTGGGCCTATGATTTATGAAGCAGTTAATATGAATTTAGGAATTATCTGCTTCCAAAAACTCATCATAATTTGTGTCTGAGTAACAACTGTTTCAAAAAAGAAAACCACAGTCATCTTTCGGTTGTGTTGGCTGACAAACCTGGAGTAATTAATCTTTGTTTTCAGTGCATACTTTATTAAATTAATTTTCAAAAATATGTGCAAATTACAGTTTTAAAAAAGGCTTTTATATGTGACAGTGAAACGTAATGAAATGTACTCAGGCCCAGACATAAGCACCTGTCAAGATTTGAAAAATGAACCACGCTTTTTTTTTAACCCCAAGAAATCCAGAGGCCTAGGAGTCTGCCAAGTAAATAGACATGGGCATCTTTGTTATTGTATACTTGAGCACACACTTGCTAGTCACATGAATTTGTTCATGACCCTACGGCATGAAATATGTCAGGCTTTGAAGACAGACCTCTGTTTGGATCCTACTCTTGCCACTTCCTAAAAGTGTGACTTTGAACTTGCTCTTTCACTTCTCTGAGCCATTGTTTTCTTATTCATAAACTGGGCTACTGAGATGTCCATTGCAAGGTTACTGTAAGCTCCATGATAGCATAAACTATATCTTTCTTGCCCATCATTAAATATCCAATATCTCGCAGAGTAGGAGTTTAAAAATACTTGTTTTATTAGTTTGATAAATGTGCAGGATAATGTGTGTACACTGTCTTGCCGCAGAGGGTACCCAGAAAGTGCTACTTCCTTTCCTTCCAGCTAATTATTTACAACAGTCACTCTCTCCCCCAAATGTTTCTGTTATTGGAAAAAAATATGCATTTTAAGCTTGAGTTGTCAGAATGATCATTTAAGTTCCCTAATAGCCCTTTCTCTTTGGAAATCCCACAACTTCTACATTAAAAATATTATTAGTCATAATTTAATTCATTAACATAGAGCTAGCCAAACATTGTCCTCAACCCCTCCATAGGAACAGGAATTACTTTGTTCATTTTCATTCTTTCACGTGACATCCATAAAATCAGTTTAGTTATCATAATAGAGTTGAGTTTTACCAGTGTTTTGGTTAAATAGATGACAAGGCATGTCAGGTATATTGCCTTTGGTGACATGTGTTTCCCACATTGTAAATTCTACTTAAGGTTCTGGTGTCAACAGCAAGAGGTGTAATGAAATATACACTGATTGCTATTGAAACTAGGACAACCAACAAGAAAGATTCCAAAACACATTTATTATTTATCTTACCTTAAAACTATTATAAAATTGAAGCAGTGACATGATTCAATTTAGCTTTGTTTAGAACTATTGACCTTGATTTTTGTACAGAGAAGTCCTTTTGGGCTAAAGCTCTACACAAAAAATCAATTTGTTTAAAATGCCTTTTTTATACATAATAGCTTACTCATCGAATTCTACATATGAATAACACTGCAGTCTCCTTGCCAACCACTGGAAGCACTATGTAAATTATAATTGGAATATTATGACAGAAACCTGGAGGCCACAAACTTTCCACAAGATAATTGAATGTCAATAATGATCCGGGAAAACATTTAAAGCCGCACCTCACCATGAGAATAAATGTCCTCAAATTTAACTTTTAAAAGGTGTTTCTATTCATCGTACACTGATCACTTGTCCAAGGATGGATGATTACAAGTAAGCAGCTACCCATTAGAAGCATTTTGGTTCCATGTACAAACTAGAAACTTAACATTAAAAGTATGGAATTCAATTCTAGTTGCAAAGGTGTCACTAACTAGCAACGAGACTTTTTGAATTTGGCCAGTTATTTAACCTCTCTGAATCTTTTTCTTTTTTATAAAATTGGAAAAAAACCCTTCCCCATCACCCAATCTAGAATGCTTCATTTACACCAAGAATTATATAAACATTTATACTTTGAAACAATATTATTTAAATGTTGTTGGAAATAAAAGAAAAAAAAGTTTTTGTATTAAAACTTCCAAGATAAGGCAATAAATCAAGAATTGGGGTATTCAAACACATATATTTCCTTCAGACTTTTAAAAAATTTATCCTGTTTCAGTTGAATTCAAGACAGATTTATTGTATAAATTTTATCAATTTAGAAATATAAGATCTTATATAGCATTTTCCATGTGGTCCAGCAAAACAGTATATCAACTAAATAAATTTAATAACAGAGAGATTTGGAAACAGATCTAGAATCTAACAACTAAGATTTTTCTGATGTTAACTAAGCTGATTATGGTACTCATTTCACAATATATGTAAGTAAAGTCATTTTGCTGTACACATAAACTTATACAGTGCTGTACGTCAATTATACCTCAATATTTTTGTCTGTATCAGTCTGTGTCTTATATGAACTCTGATATTAGCTAGCTTGCATTCATAGTTTCACCTATTAAGATTTACATATGAATTTGTAAGACTTTGGCTGTTGCTATAAACGTTGCTTCCTATTGTGACAAAAATGTGTTTTCCATGCTCGTTTTAGTTCATCTTGTATAGACCAAACTTTCTCTAATATGTCACACAAATTATATCCTGACTCTAAGGGAGATAACATAGTTCCATGCTCAGATAAAAAATATTCTTGTTAATACTATGCATGAGTATTATATTTTGCCTATGATATGCTTCCATTCAATATCCTTAAAGCTAATTTCAGAATCATTTTCCCATAAAGATTTAATTGGGAATGTCTCTTCACTACAGATCTAATCATTTCCTACTATACCATTAACACGACATACTTCTGGCCTCATATACCCTAAAGGATTTCAATTAATTCAAGCTATTGTGAAACATTAGGAAAATAATTCCTAACCATTGTCCAATATGCCTAATTTGTATATATCTAAAGCAATATGATCTAAAGTAATCATTTTACTGGAGGCCAAATAAAGGACATAAATGTGTTACTGAAAGGTAAATCTTATATGATTGAAATTTATTTTTCCACCAGAGCAAGTTTCTTCAAAATTATCAGAAAGGAGGATTAGTCCATTTTCTCATGCATAAGGGGGAATGACTAATCTTTCAACTCCAGAAAGTAACAGATGCATTTTAATAAGGTTTTTAAAAATCTGAAATTAGCATAACATAAAAAAGAAATTAAACATTTTATCAGTAACTAAATGTAATAATTTATTAATGAGAAAGCACATTTTTCTAAACATTTATAATTTTCTAAATAAATCAACAACTCAGTAAGTAAATTAACATAGTATAAGAGATTAGTCTTGTTTAAATCCATATTTACTGAAGCCTGTTGTATTTTCAAAATGCAATTGAATCAATATATAGAATAATGATTGGGAATCTGTAAAAATATGGTCTCTAGAGTAAGACCGACCTGCTTCACTTGCTACAAGATTTTGGGTAAAGGTCTAATATCCAAAGTCTTAATAACTTCTGTAAAATGCAAATTGAAATAATACCTTTTTCACTTTCCTTATCGGATTCCTTATAATGATTAAATAAGATAATACATGTAAAGTTGTTTTTTTTTAAAAAGCACCTAACACTTAAGTAATAGTGAGGTCAATCAAGAGGATCTTTCACTCCACACTCACTATTCTAGAAGTTCTTTCTGGTTTGGAGGGAGATTTGTACAAAGTGAGCACAATAACATTTTAGCCCTTGACTGGTTCAAGATAATCTAGCTGGGCTTGAAAGATTCGAAGTGATCCCCAAACCATTCTTCTAATAGCCTCAATACCACAAGGCTCCACTTTCTCCTTTGCCCTCTGCTCCAGTGGTACTTGGTGTTCAAACCAGACTCTCTGGGCACACCTGGCTGACAAGCTCAGCAGTGAAATTCCTACTAAATCATTGTCCAGCTGTACTTCATCTCCTTGTGTGCTACGCATTATTACCTGGTCCCATAGGATTTCATTTTGCGGTTTAACATTCCTCTCCAGCAGGAAATTTTTCTCTGTAGTTAACCAAAATCTCTTCATACAATTAAAGATCATTTTCTCCCTTGTGTAAAATTGATATAGATAAGCTGGTAAGCATTCTTGGCATAAGAAGACTTTATATGCTTAAACACCAATATTAGTTATGTGACAAGCAAGCCTATATAGTGTTCAACCTTATGTAATTTTGACATTGCTAAAAACACAAATGGGAATCTAACTTAATAGTTTTCAAAACAAAACTAAAAAAGATATCCAACCAGTATCTCAAAACTTTTTTAATTAGGGAGTTTTACCTTATGTAACATTTAAATCCCTTTCTCTATAATGTAAGCATATTTTCTCTTGTTTTTTCTCAGTAGATAGGAAGAATAGCCACTCATGGTTGTGCCAGTAGTTTATATCCTTCTGTAAGTTTTTCCTCTTTTCTCAAAATCCTTTTTATCCTAGTCTTATAAAAGAGCTACTTGCCTTCTTTAAATTTGTCTACCTTTATAATAGCCCCCAAAATGCACATGTCAGTCTGGATGCACTTTTCTTATTTAATAAAAACACTGCAAGCAGCTTATATCCCTATTCTTCTTTTTAGTTGTTATTATATATTGAGAATTATATGTATACATATACCAGTTTAATGTTTTGTCATACGCACTTCATTTTGAGTAAATGTTCATCGCAACTCTCATTTCTACCTTCCTCAACCATGTTTCCTTATATTATTTCATACTTATTTTACAACACATTATTAGTTTGGTTAATTTCATTCTCATAACTTAAAAACATTTCTTGCTGTGTTGTGATGTATGTCCTTTGGAATATACTCTTTATTTTAGTGTTGAAAAAAGAGAGAATCTATATTTCTTAATAGATATGTGAAGTCACCTTGCAGCTCCAACTTCCTACAGGTTTTTCAGAATTACAAGTATAAAGACTCAGTTCCACCTAATTAGCCTTGCTTTACCCTTCTGACATCTGTTAACTCTATCCACACCTACCATGCACCCCATTGTTCTGGATTTCCTGTAGTTGTCTTTATTTTCCTGAGAATTTTCTATGATGTTCTTTCCATGAGTAAACAGAAGACAAAGTTGATCGATATCTGTCCCTTGAATTTGTCCTTTCAATTGAGTACTGCATTCTTACTCTGAGTCACTTGGAATCAGAATTGGCATAGCCAGAAGATCAGGTGTTAATTTAGCTAAATCAACATCAACATAGAAAAGCAGAAATATTCGCTTTTCTTCGCAACTCTCCCCTTACGTTAATCTTCCTTAACTCAGAAAGCATCAACATTCTTTTACCAACTCTCCATTCAAAGCCCTCAGGATTATTTTCTCTCCCTCACTATGCTTTACCACTAAATCCACTTACATTCTAAATGACATTTTGTTGTTTTTACATAAATGCCTACACTTTTTCTCTTTTCTTGCAATCTCTGTATTCCTAGTCTTAACACAGTCTTTGGATTTCCATATAAATAAGCATACAATGGACATTAAAATGTTAATTAATTTATAGTACTCCTCTGAAAGTATTAACTCACAATTTTTTTTATTTTTTACAATTAAATATAGTTATACTTTTTTGAGCATGATTTTTCAGCTTGCAATTATGTCCTATGACTACTGAGTCTTACAAATGATGTCATTGGTATAACATCTTTCCTACCATTTTTACCACTAATGTTTAAATTTTTATAAGATATATCATTTCTACTTTGAAATAACCTATAGCATTACCTCTCTGTTTTATTCTATGTTCACATTTGTTTTAACCTTGATTGTACAAGTAAACATAATCGGTGTTCACCACATACTTTGGTTGGCTGAGGCGAATACATTGGTAGATTCTTAAAAACATTTTTGTGGAAACAATATTTTCTGAATTCTCTCACGTTTAGTACTGGTTTTTCTATACTTATGTATTTGAAACATCTTGACAGGTTAAAAATCCTTGGCTGACACTTTCTTTCCTAGAGTGTCTTGGGTATTCTACTTGATTTTCTAGTGCATTAAGTGTCTGTAGAATTAGGCAAACATAATTTTTTTAACATTTTTATTGGAATATAATTGCTTTACAATGGTGTGTTAGTTACTGCTTCATAACAAAGTGAATCAGCTAGACGTATACATATATCCCCATATCTCCTCCCTCTTGCGTCTCCCTCCTACCCTCCCTATCCCACCCCTCTAGGTGGTCACAAAGCACGGAGCTGATCTCCCTGTGCTATGCAGCTGCTTCTCACTAGCTACCTATTTTACATTAGGTAGTGTATATATGTCCATGCAATTCTCTCGCTTCGTCCCAGCTTACCCTTCCCCCTCCCCATGTACTCAAGTTCATTGTCAACATCTGCGTCTTTCTCCTGTCCTACCCCTACGTTCTTCAAACCATTTTTTTTTATTCCATATATATGTGTTAGCATATGGTATTTGTTTCTCTCTTTCTGGCTTACTTCACTCTGTATGACAGTCTCTATGTCCATCCACCTCACTACAAATAACTCAATTTCATTTCTTTTTATGGCTGAGTAATATTCCATTGTATATATGTGCCACATCTTCTTTATCCATTCATCTGTCCATGGACACTTAGGTTGCTTCCATGTCCTGGCTATTGTAAGTAGAGCTGCAATGAACATTTTGGTACATGACTCTTTGAATTATGGTTTTCTCAGGGTCTATGCCCAGTAGTGGGATTGTTGGGTCCTATGGTAGTTCTATTTTTATATTTTAAGGACCCTCCATACTGTTCTCCATAGTGGCTGTATCAATTTACATTCCCACCAACAGTGCAAGAGGGTTCCCTTTTCTCCACACCCTCTCCAGCATTTATTATTTGTAGATTTTTTGATGATGGCCACTCTGACTGGTGTGAGGTGATACCTCATTGTAGTTTTGATGTGCATTTCTCTAATGATTAGTGAAGTTGAGCATTCTTTCATGTGTTTGTTGGCAATCTGTATATCTTCTTTGGAGAAATGTCTATTTAGGTCTTCTGCCTATTTTTGGATTGGGTTGTTTGTTTTTTTGATATTGAGCTGCATGAGCTGCTTGTAAATTTTTGAGATTAATCCTTTGTCAGTTGCTTCATTTGCAAATAATTTCTCCCATTCTGAGGGTTGTCCTTTTGTTTTATTTATGGTTTCCCTTGCTGTGCAAAAGCTTTTAAGTTTCATTAGGTCCCATTTGTTTATTTTGGTTTTTATTTCCATTCCTCTAGGAAGTGGGTCAAAAAGGACCTTGCTGTGATTTATGTCATATACTGTTCTGCCTATGTTTTCCTCTAAGAGGTTTATAGTGTCTGGCCTTACATTTAGCTCCTTCATCCATATTGAGTTTATTTTTGTGTATGGTGTTAGGGAGTGTTCTAATTTCAATCTTTTATATGTAGTTGTCCAGTTTTCCCAGCACCACATATTGAAGAGGCTGTCTTTTCTCCATTGTATATTCTTGTCTCCTTTATCAAAAATAAGGTGACTCTATGTGTTGGGTTTATCTCTGGGCTTTCTAACCTGTTCCATTGATCTATATTTCTGTTTTTGTGCCAGTACCATAATGTCTTGATTACTTTAGCTTTGTAGTATAGTCTGAAGTCAGGGAGCCTGATTCCTCCAGCTCCGTTTTTCTTTGTCAAGATTACTTTGGCTATTCAGGGTCTTTTGTGTTCCCATACAAACTGTGAAAGTTTTTGTTCTAGTCCTGTGAAAAATGCCATTGGTAATTTCATAGGGATTGCATTGAATCTGTATGTTGCTTTGGGTAGTAAAGTCATTTTCACAATGTTGCTTCTTCCAATCCAATAACATGGTTTATCTCTCCATCTGTTTGCATCATTTTTAATTTCTTTCATCAGTGTCATATAGTTTTCTGCATACAGGTCTTTTGTCTCCTTGGGTAGGTTTATTCCTCGGCATTTTATTCTTAATGTTGCAATGGTAACTGAGAGTGTTCCTTAATTTCTCTTTCAGAGTTTTCATCATTAGTGTATAGGAATGCAAGAGAGTTCTGTTCCTTAATTTTGTATCACGCTACTTTACCAAATTCATTGAGTAGCTCTGGTAGTTTTCTGGTAGCATCTTTAGGATTCTCTATGTACAGAATCATGTCATCTGCAAACAGTGACAGTTCTACTTCTCCTTTTCAGATGTGGATTCTTTTTATTTCTTTTTCTTCTCTGATGGCTGTGGTTAAAACTCCCAAATCTATGTTGAGTTATAGTGGTGAGAGTGGACAATCTTGTCTTCTTCCTGATCTTAGACGAAATGGTTTCTGCTTTTCACCATTGGGAACAACCTTGGCTGTGGGTTTGTCATATATGGCCTTTATTATGTTGAGGTATGTTCCCTCTATGCCTACTTTCTGGAGGGTTTTTAATCATAAATGGGTGTTGAATTTTGTCAAAATATTTTTCTGCATCTATTGAGAAGATCATATGGTTTTTACCCTTCAATTTGTTAATATGGTGTACCACATTGATTGATTTAAATACATTAAAGAATCCTTGCATTCCTGGGTTAAACCCCACTTGACCATGTTGTATGATCCTTTTAATGTGCTGTTGGATTCCATTTGCTAGTATTCTGTTGAAGATTTTTACATCTATATTCATCAGTGATCTTAGCCTATAGTTTTCTTTTTTGTAACATCTTTGTCTGGTGTTGGTATCAGGGTGATGGTGGCCTCATAGAATGAGTTTGGGAGTGTTCTTCCCTCTGTTATATTTTGGAAGAGTTTGAGAAGGGTAGGTGTTATCTCTTCTCTAAGTGTTTGATAGAATTCGCATGTGAAGCCATCTTGTCCGGGGTTTGTTGGAAGATTTTTAACCACAGTCTCAATTTCAGTGCTTGTGATTGGTCAGTTTATATTTTCTATTTCTTCCTGGTTCAGTCTCAGAAGGTTTTGCTTTTCTAGGAATATGTGCATTTCTTCCAAGTTGTCCCTTTTATTGGCATATACTTGCTTGTAGTAATCTCACATGATCCTTTGTATTATTGCAGTGTCAGTTGTTTCTTCTTCTTTTGTATTTCTAATTCTATTGACTTGAGTTTTCTCCCTTTTTCTCTTGATGAGTCTGGCTAATGGTTTATCAATTTTGTTTATCTTCTCAAAGAACCACCTTTTAATTTATTGATCTTTGCTATTGTTTCCTTCATTTCTTATTCATTTATGTCTGGTCTGATCTTTATGATTTCTTTCCTTCTGCAAACTTTGGGGGTTTTTGTTCTTCTTTCTCTAATTGCTTTAGGTGTAAGGTTAGGTTTTTTATTGGAGATGTTTCTTGTTTCTTGAGGTAGGATTTTATTGCTATAAACTTTCCTCTTAGAACTGCTTTTGCTGCATCCCATAGGTTTTGGGTCATCATGTTTTCATTGTCATTTGTTTCTAGGTATATTTTGATTTCCTCTTTGATTTCATCTGTGATCTCTTGGTTATTTAGCAGTGGATTGTTCAGCCTCCATGTGTTTGTATTTTTTACACATTTTTTCCTGTAGTCGATATGTAGTATCATGGTTTTGGGGTCAGAAAAGATTCTTGATATGATTTCAATTTTCTTAAATTTATCAAGGCTTGATTTGTGACATGAGATATGATCTATCCTGGAGAATGTTCCATGATCACTTGAGAAGAAAGTGTATTCTGTTGTTTTTGGATGAAATGTCCTATCAATATCAATTAAGTCCATCTTGTTTAATGTATCATTTAAAGCTGTGTTTCCTTATTTATTTTCATTTTGGATGATCTGTCCATTGGTGAAAGTGGGGTGTTAAAGTCCCCTACTATGATTTTGGTACTGTCGATTTCTCCTTTTATGGTTGTTAGCATTTGCCTGATGTATTGAAGTGTTCTTATGTTGGGTGCATAAATATTTACAATTGTTATATCTTCTTCTTGGATTGATTCCTTGATCATTATGTAGTGTCCTTCTTTGTCTCTTGTAATATTCTTTATTTTAAAGTCTATTTTGTCTGATATGAGAATTGCTACTCCAGCTTGCTTTTGATTTCCATTTGCATGGAATATTTTTTCCATCCCCTCGCTTTCAGTCTGTATGTGTCCCTAGCTCTGAAGTGAGTCTCTTGTAGACAGCATATATAGAGGTCTTGTTTATGTATCCATTCAGCCAGCCTATGTCTTTTGTTTGGAGCATTTAATCCATTTACATTTAAGGTACTTATTGATATATATGTTCCTATTACCATTTTCTTAATTGTTCTGGGTCTGCTATTGTAGGTCTTTTCCTTCTCTTGTGTTTCCTGCCTAGAGAATTTCCTTTAGCATTTGTTGTAAAGCTACTTTGGTGGTGCTGAATTCTCTTAGCTTTTGCTTATCTGTGAAGGTTTTAATTTCTCCATCGAATCTGAGTGAGATCCTTGCTGGGTAGAGTAATCTTCATTGTAGGTTTTTTTCCTTTCATCACTTTAAATATGTCCTGCCACTCCTTTCTGGCTTGCAGAGTTTCTACTGAATGATCAGCTTTTAACCTTATGGGGATTCCTTTGTATTTTATTTGTTGTTTTTCCCTTGCTGTTTTCAATATTTTTCCTTTTTATTTAATTTTTGCTAGTTTGATTAATATGTATCTTGACATGTTTCTCCTTGGATTTATCCTGTATGGGATTCTCTGTGTTTCCTGGACTTGATTGACTATTTCCTTTCCCTTATTAAGGAACTATTTAATTATAATCTCTTCAAATATTTTCTCATTACTTTCCTTTTCTCTTCTTCTTCTGGGACCCCTATAATTTGAATGTTGGTGCATTTAATGTTGTGCCAGAGGTGTCTAAGACAGTCCTCAATTCTTTTCTTTCTTTTTTCTCTATTCTGCTCTGCAGTAGTTATTTCCACTGTTTTTTCTTCCTGGTCACTTATCCGTTCTTCTGCCTCAGTTATTCTTCTATTGATTATTTCTAGAGAATTTTTAATTTCATTTATTGTGTTGTTCATCATTGTTTGTTTGCTCTTTAGTTCTTCTAGGTCATTGTTAATGGTTTCTTGTATTTTCTCCATTCTATTTCCAAGATTTTGGATCACCTTTACTATCATTACTCTGAATTCTTTTTCAGGTAGCCTGCCTATGTCTTCTTCATTTATTTGGTCTGGTGGGTTTTTAGCTTGCTATTTCATCTGCTGTGTGTTTCTCTGTCTTCTAATTTTACTTAACTTACTGTGTTTTGGGTCTCCATTTTGCAGGCTGCATGTTCATAGTTCCCATTGTTTTTGGTGTCTGCACTTATCCTCTGTGTGGGAATCTCTCTGCTTTGCCCTCTGCATCCCTGTTGCTGCACTCTCCTCCTTGGTGCCAAAACTTACCCCCCACCACCCTCCCGTCTCCACCCACGAAGTTGTTTCCTAGTGTGTGGAAACATTTTCTCCTTCACAGCTCCCTCTCAGAGGTCCCATCCCTATTTTTTTGTCTCTGTTTTTTTTTCTTTTTTCCTTGGCCCTACCAAGGTATGTGGGGAGTTTCTTGCCTTTTGGGAAGTCTGAGGTCTTCCGCCAACATTCAGTAGGCGTTCTTTAGGAGTTGTTTCACATGTAGATGTATTTCTGATGTATTTGTGGGGAGGAAGGTGATCTCCACATCTTACTCCTCCTCCATCTTGAAGGTATCCTCCAAACATAATTTTTTATCCTTGAAAGTTACTTGAAAAGTCTTTGAAGCTAATATATCTGAAAAGGGGTTAATATCTCTAATATATAAAAAAATTACTACAACTCAATAACAAAGAAAACCAAACAACCTGATTAAAAATAGGCAAAGAATTTAAAATAGCTATTTCTCCAAGAAGATATACTAATGGCCAGTAAACGTATGAAAAGGTGTTCAGCATCACTAATCATCAGGAAAATGCAAATGAAGACTACAGTGAGATGCCACTTTACAGAACTAGCATGACTGTTCTAAAACAAAACAAAACAACACAAAAACAAAAACAGAAAATAACAATGTCGGCAAGAATGCAGAAAAATTGGGACTTTTTACATTGCTAGTGAGAATGTAAAATGGTGCAATTTCCATGGTAAACAATATGGTGATTCTTCAACAAATTAAAAATAAAATCACCACATGATCCAGCAATTTTACTTCTGGATTTATACCCTGAAGAACTGAAAGCAGAGACCATAACAGATATTTATACATCCATGTTCATAGCAGCATTATTTACAATAGTCAAAAAGTGGAAGCAACCCAAGTGTTCATCAACAGATGAATGAATACATAAAATATAGATATAACGCAATATTATTTAGTCTTAAAAAGGAAGAAAGTGCTGAAACATGCAACAACATGGATGAATCTTGAAGACATTAAGCTAAGTGAAATAAGCCAGTCACAAAAGGACAAATATGGTATGATTCCACTTTTATGAGATACCTAGAGTAGTTAACTTCGTAGAGACAGAAAGTAGAATGATAGTTGCCAGGGGAGGAGGAAGAGGTAAGTGGAGAGTTATTCTTTAGTGAGTAAAGTTTCAAGTTGCAAGATAATAATAATTAAATAATATATTATTTCATTGCACCATGAAACTCTGCTGTGAAAATTACAGTTGTAATTTTATAATTTTTTTATTGTGATCATTATATTAATGTATGGTTCAACCACCAGAATTTATGCCATTTTTGAGAAGAAACTATATTTGATCTTATGTATCATTTCTTCCTCAGTACCTAGCATAATGCTTGGCATTTAGTAAGTGCTCAAGGAACATATGATGAATATATATATAATAGGAGATAATCCAGAATACTATAAATTGGGACCAGACTGTGCAGGAAATTTAACACATGGCTAAAGAGTTGATAAATAATTTGGTGGATAATAGAAAATCACTGGAGAGTTTTGGACAAGGAAGTGGCATGAAATAAACTATTCATCAGAAAGATTGATGTCTCAATGTTTTCATGTCTGGTCATTTAGAGGTCATATAGAATATTTATAGTTGAGATAAAAATTAACAGAGGTAAACAGAAAATAGAATTGCAGTGAGACTAGATAGAAATTTCCTTCCAATGTGGCATCATGTGTGTTGTAAAACATTGTAGAATGAAGAATCAGTATACTTTAAAATAGATCAAGATTATCCGTACTGTATCTAAAAGAAAAAGAATTTAAAAAACATTTAAAAGAAAATTCAATAAAGTCTACATATATGCAGCTAAGGAGAAAATTAATGGAAGGTAATATGAAGTAATAAACGCAGAATGTAGCAGAGTTAAAAAAATATGCAAGTAAGTAGAAATCAACAGAAAGTAATGTGACACACTCTACAGTGAGTCTAATAGACTCACAGTTAAGATGAGAGATCAGGAACAAAGTTCTGCTTCCTGTTGTCTCAGCTGTTTTAGGCATCTCTACCCCAGGTTCTTTATGTGTAAAATAATGAAAATAATAGTTCCAATTTTAAAGGGTTATTATCATGAGATTAAATGAGTTGAAATATTTAAAATGTTTAGAAAAAATTTGGCAAATATTGAACATGAAATAACAGTAGATATTATTTTATGACAAGTTTAGAAGTAGAAAATAAATAAAATAGCAGACCAGTCATATTTGAAATGTGAAGTTTGAAATGTTTTTAGACCTATAGAAAAACAGATTCAAATTAAAGTGCATGACAAATTTTGACTAGTAAATAAAAATAAATTCAAAGCTATCAAAAATAATACATATTTTCTCCAAATAAATAATAGTAGCACCAATGGAAAAATTCTAATAGCTGACAAAATAAATTACTTCACTGTATATAAGCAATAAGGAAAAAAAGGGTAAATCTAGAGTTAAAAAATTAGGATGTATGAAACAGTAGTAAGCTAAGTTATCAGTAAAATATTTTGTTAAATAAATCATTGACTGATAGGAATAAATGAATTTAGTTTATTCCAAAATTATTTGATGGCTTTTTGGGTGACACAGTGGTTGAGAGTCTGCCTGCCGATGCAGGGAACACGGGTTCGTGCCCCGGTCCGGGTAGATCCCACATGCCATGGAGCGGCTGGGCCCATGAGCCATGGCCACTGAGCCTGCGTGTCCGGAGCCTGTGCTCCACAACGGGAGACGCCACAACAGTGAGAGGCCTGCGTACCGCAAAAAAATAAAATAAATTATTTGAATATCCTTCTGGATTATACAAACAAGGAAGTTAAGAGAAGAATCATTTCTGTTTTCAATTTTATGAAAATTGTATATAGATAAATATGTATTAAAAATGAGTCATTATTTTTCTAAACAAGTAGAAGGAAATGAGAATAAAATAAGTATTAGCAATAGAATCAAAGGAAAGAAAGGAGAAAACAAAGCCCACTGAAGCAAATTAAAAAGAACTAAGTAAGATGATAGAACTAAGTAACCACAGTAAATGTATATAGAGTAAATTTATACACAAAAATGCAGAGATTAGTTTGTGTGCATGTGTGTTTAATCAAATTATATCCTGCATTAGAGCAGCACAGAAAATAAAGGGATGGAAAACTTCCTGGTGGAAATATTAATCAAAGAAAAGGTAGTCTACACTGCAGTGTTAATATCAGACAAAACATAATTTTAGGGTAAAAACACTATGAGAAACAAAGTGAGATGTTAAATATTAAAAACCACAGTAATCCATCAACGAAAACTAACAAGCATGAATGTGAATATTCATTAAAAGCTATTCTTTAAAGACACAATATAACAACTTAGTGATTTTAAAGTAAATATTGACAAATCCATCACTACACTTGGAGATTTTAACAAACTTGTATCAGAAACTGATGCATCAAGCAAATATTTTAAGCATTAATAAAATATTTACAAAATTTGACCACTTAGTAGGTCACAAAACAAGTCTCAAAAAGTTCCAAGGATCAATATTATAAACACCACATCTCTGACCACAATAAAATTACATTTGAATCTTCTGAGCACAGTAAAATTACATTTGAAATCAATAATCAAATGATAATCCAAAGAAACCATATGTCTGGAAATTGTAAAATATTTAGATCTGGGCAACACAGAATGTATTGTATACTAAAACTCATAAGGTGAAGCTAAAATGATATAAGAAAATTGGAAATTTAGTTTGTTATCCCCTCCAAAAAAAAAGCCTAAAATAAATATGGTCAACTCCAAAGTCTAAGAAAAATACAATAAATTTGACACATGGAAAGGTGAAAGAATAAGTAATAAAGCTCACATCAGAAATTAAATAAAATAGAAAACAGATGTAAATAGAGATTATGAATAAAACCAAATTTGGTTCTTAGAAGAACCATAAAATAGATTAATTTCTAGCAAAATTGATTTTATGAAATAGAGAGAAGGCACAAATAATGCTATTGGGAATATAGGAAGAAACATAACCACAAACATACAGTATCATAGAAAAAATGGATTTAAATTATGCTAAAAATGAAAACAAGAATGAACTAGAAATTTTGGATGAGACATGAATTTGAGAATTGACAGAGAATAATTAGAAAGCCAGTATAAATCATTGATCATTAAAGATAGTATATTAGCAATCAAACATCAATAGTTCAACTTTCGACAACAGTAAATTTTAAATTGCCTTGAAAAAAAGTTTTGTCAAATTCCAAGGAATAAGAAGTGTTTCAAAAGAAAGAGAAAATAGGAAAATCAATCCATTTAAGGAAGTGGCCATAAACTTGAAACTCAACTGGACAAAAATATTAAAATTATAAACCAATCACTCATATGTATATAGGCCTAAAATCCTAGATTAGATTTATAGGAAATAAAGCCATAAATTTAAAAAGAGTAGTAGTGTTAATACTGAATCTTGACCAATGGGGTTTACCCCAGAAATGAAAGAATATTTAAACTTCATAAATGTATTCATGCAATTTACCTTAAAGAAACAGAACATAGAATTTATCTAAATAAAAATGTTTAATAATAACTAATTAATGAGGGAAAAATAACTGTTAAAAAACCAGGAATAAAAGGAGTTTATTCTAACCACAAAACCAGACTATGTCATATTTAATAGAAAACTCTAGTAACATTCCTTTTAAGATCTGGAACAAGAGAAAGATGTCAGATATTAATTTATGAAAGGGAAGACATAATATCAAAGATATGTTAAATTTTACAAAACTAATCTATAAATTCCCTGTAGTTCTAATAGAAATCCACTAAACGATTTTTTGTGGGACATAAAAAATGGATCCTGAAAATCATATACAATATAAAGTGTGAAGAATAGCCATGAAGAATATGTAAAACATGCAAAAGGGAGGATTGTCATTACTTGATATAAATATTTTTATAAAGCTATAATAATAAAGACAATGTCACATTTATATAGAGTTAGAGAAACAATAAATGAGGCAAAATCGAGTCAAGAAACAGAGCCAAATATATATGGAACTTTATATGGGCAATCAAAAATCTTTGAGGGAAAGATGGTTGGGCAATTTTTTTCATATTTAAAAATAATGAAATTATTCCCCTCAAAACAGAAACAAAAATAACTTCAAATACATTAAAGTATTAAATGTGAGAAAGAAACATTAAACACATGAGAAGAAATCTAGAATATCTCTGTGCCATGAATGTATGGAAGAATTTCTTCTTCAATACAAAAATATAAAGACTAATAAAATGAGTAAAATAAGGTAAAAAAGTAAATAAATGGGAAGAGTAGTAAACTTGACTACATTTCAAAAGAACAAAATTTCACAAAAATAAGAGGTGAGCAATGGAACGGGAGAAATATTTGGATCCCGTCAAATAAATAGAATATCATTGCTCAAAATAAATTTTTAAACTTCTGCATATTGGTAAGAAAAAGGTTCATTTAAAATATAGCTTCAGGCTTCCCTGGTGGCGCAGTGGGTTGAGAGTCCGCCTGCCGATGCAGGGGACATGGGTTCGTGCCCCGGTCCGGGAAGATCCCACATGCTGCGGAGCGGCTGGACCCGTGAGCCATGGCCACTGAGCCTGCACGTCCGGAGCCTGTGCTCCGCAATGGGAGAGGCCACAACAGTGAGAGGCCCACATACCACAAAAAAATATATAAAATAAAAAAATAAAATAAAATAAAATAAAATATAGCTTCAAAATATGAACAGGCAATTCACAGAAACAGAAAATTTAATGGTCAATAAACAGAACATCAATCACATTGCTAATTAGGAATAAGCAAAGTAAAATAATAATGAAGAACCACTTCATATCTATCAAATTGACAAATATTTTATAATATGATGACAGTGTTTGTGAAGGTTCAGAATAATTGGAAATATTTTCAAAGCAACAAAACAAAAGATATTTCAGCCTACCAAAAATAGATAGTATGTGGCCCACATTTAACTCCTATAAACTCTGTGATCAATTAGATACCACCACAGATCCCAGGGGTCAGAACCCAGGTTTTCATTGTATCCCTTTGTCTTCTTGTCTCTGCCAAATAAGGGCCACCATATGGTCCCTCCTCTTTAGGGTGCATCTCCCACCATTATATCTGGCCTCTAGGAGACAGCCCCCAAAAGTTATTAAAGTATACTGGTGCTTCCTTCCCCAATTCCTTTTTTTTTTTTTTTTTTTTTCAAACTCTGGTAAGGAAGTGTTCTCTGGTTCCTCCTGGCAGAACATGGTTTGGGGTAGATGAAAATGTTCACATAATAACTCCACTCCAAGTTCATATATCCCAAAGTCTTCAGACTGTTTCCTCTATATCTAGATATGAAATCTTCTGTAAAGAGCCAGAGAGCAAATATATTGGGCTTTGCAGGCCAGTACAGTGACTGTCTTGCATTCTTTTTTATTTATTTTAAAACTCTCTAAACGTGTAAAAATTATTCTTATCTTGATGGCTGAAAAAAAAAAAGAAAAGAAAAAGAAAAGAAAAAACTGGAAACTGGGCTTCCCTGGTGGCGCAGTGGTTGAGAGTCCGCCTGCCGATGCAGAGGACACGGGTTTGTGCCCTGGTCCGGGAAGATCCCACATGCCACGGGGCGGCTAGGCCCGTGAGCCAAGGCCGCTGAGCTTGTGTGTCCGGAGCCTGTGCTCCACAACGTGAGAGGCCACAACAGTGAGAGTCCCACGTACCGCAAAAAAAAAAAAAAAAATGGAAACTGGCTGAGGGCTGAATTTGGCACAGGGGCCACAGTTTACTGACCCTGCTCTGCAGTAGAGCAAGAGAATTCTAGCATTTCAGCCTCAAGTTGTGTAATCTAGGAATTTGTCCATTTCATCTCATTTAACTAATTTGTTTGTGTACAATTGTTCATTGTATTGTCTCATAATCCTTTTATTTCTGTAAGGTCAGTACTAATGTTCCTGCATTCATTTCTTATTTAAGTTAGTTTACATTGTTTCTATTTTTCATTGTCAGTCTAGTTAAAATTTTGTCAATTTTATTGCTTGAAGAACCAAACTTTACTTTGGTGATTTTTCTCTATTGCTTTTCTATTCTCTAGTTTATTTATCTCCAATCTAATCTTTTTTCTTCTTCTTCTTCTTAACCAAAGGAAAAGACAATCCAAAGACTAGAAAATGTTTGCAAAACACATATCCAATGTAAGCTTTCCAACTAGAATATACAAAGAATGCTACTCTTCAATAAAAAAATCACAATGAGCAAAATTGTTAGCAGAAACTTAACAAAAAATATGTACAATTGGTAAATAACACATGAAAAGATGATCAGTCTCATTGTCATTAGGGAAATGGAAATGCAAACCATTTAGATGCCACTGTACATCCACTAGCATGGCTAACATTAAAAAGTCTGATCATAAAAGTGATGCAGCCAGAAATCTCATGAACTGATAGTTGGAATATGAAATGGCACAAACACTTGGGGAGAAAATTTAGCAGTTTCTTAAAACTTTAAACCTACCCAATGGTCTGACCCAGGCTCTGTATTCACTGGAAAAGTGAAAACATATGTCTACACAAAGACTTGTACATAAACGTTCACTGTGGCTTCATTTACAATAGCCAAAAACTGAAACCAACTAAATGTCCATCAACAGGTGAATGGAAAACAAATTGTCATGTATCTGTACACTGAAATAACACTCAGCAATAAAATGGAATTAACTATTGATATGTGAGAGAGCACAGATGAATTTCACAGTAATTATGTTGAGATAAAGAATGAGGACAAAATAAAAAAGAATACTGCCTGATTCAATTTATATAAAATTCTAGAAAATGCAAATTATTCTACAGTCACAGATCAATGGTTGTCTTAGGTAGGGGGACAGGGAAGGGGATGCACAAAGGAAACAGAGGGCACAAAGAAATTTTTGAGGTTGATGAATATGTTATTATGGTGATTGTGGTGGTGGTTTTACATGTATATACATATGTCAAAATTTATCAGCTAATGCTTTATATATGTGCATTTTAATGCGTATCAGTTATACTTCAGAAAACTATAATTAAAAAAGAAACTCTGTATTCACATTGTCAATTAATTATTAGCTTTAAATGCTATATTTGTAGGGAGCATGATAAGGTTTGGACCAAAGAAGAAAAATATGTTTTTTGAAGTCCTGTGAAGACAGAAGTCATCAGGTGAAGTGGAATTACAGCTGAAAAATCAGAAAATATTGAAAATGGAAATAAACGATCTTGTAAGAGGAAGGTATGGATAATAGAAGATAGTTGTTGAAAAATATTGGTGAAAGAATAAAGAGGGAACAAAGGGCATGCAGATTTCACCTGTTTGTTCATTAGGGAATTGACTGAACTCCTTACTTTCCTCACCTGAAAATAGAATAATACCTACACTATACTTTCTGTTAAAATTAGTTAACATGACTATTTAACATCTCTGTTACATTATAATCAGGAAAAGCACATGTTATCACCATCTAACATGAATGTGCCCTTTATATAAAAACATATATTTATTATTTTATGTATTTGTTTACTTGCTTATACAGGTCAACCATTATGAATATTTACCTTGTTTAGGGTTATATTTATAAATTAAATTAACTTCCATGATAAAACAGTTTATTTTTGTGAGAGACTATGTGTTTCAAGGCTGCAAAAAAGTGAATTTTAAATAGTTTCACTAATTCTTGTCCTATTTGTTAACCTTAAAAGTAGTTTCCTTCAATGAAGTGCTAAGAACCTAAAATCACATTTTATCAGTTAGACAGTCACTAGATTATTAAACACATTGCTATCAGAACTATTTTATAATATATTCAACTACTGCTTCCACTATCTGAGCTTTGCCCCAACATTCATATCCCTCTGATTCTCCTAACCAGTGTATTCCTTATTATGAAGCAAAACATACAGTCAGCGTGGTTGCATAAATATTCAATAAACAAATAAGGTCAGTGACATCTTGCACTAAAATAAAATACTGGCATATATGAAATAAGGTGGCAATTACACCTTAATAACAGAAACAAACACTTTACACATTTACACAAGACAATACAATTCATTCATTCATTCATCAAATATATTTCAGTCACTGTACTAGACACTTGAGATAAATCAGAGGGGTGGGGGGAAGAACAACCTGACTTGAAGTTTATATTTTAATAGACTGAGGCTAACTAGACGAGATAGATAGATGAGAGATAGGTAGATATAGAGATACAGTATTCTAGAATATTGTAAATTCTGTAGGAAAAAAAAAAATTGAACAAGAAAAAGGGAACCAAGGGGGCAAGCAATGAGTTGGAGGTTGAAATTTTGAATAGGATGGTAAGGTAAGCCCCAATGAGAAAATGACAAGTGAGTAAAATCTTGAGGTGAGGGATTTAGTCTTATGGATATTCAGATAGAGTGCAATGTTTCTAAGGCTCCTGCAGCCTTCACTCAGAGCAAAGAGACCAGATGGCTGGAGAGGAGGGTGTTGGGGAGAATAGTAGGTGGAAAAGTCAGAGAGGTTCAGGGCAAGACTGGGTAGAACTTTGTGTGCCATTGGCTTTTTACTCAGTGAAATAGGAGCTGTTAATTATTTTGAAAAAGGAGGATGTGGACTAATTTCCATTTTAAGAAAATGATTCTGGCTGCACTAGAGTAAATAGAATTCAAGCATAGAGGAATGGAAGCAGGAAATCAAGATGTTATTGTAATAATCCAAATGAGAGTGGAGAAGTCTGAGACCATAGTGAATGCAATGAGAAGTCGGATTCTGAATACGTTTTGGATATAGAGATGGTTAGGATATGGGAAAAGATTGGAATTAAGGATAAATCCACAGGTTATAGCCCAAGAGACTACAGCAGGATAGAGATGTTATTAATGAGATGTGGATGACTTTGGACAGATCAGGTTTTTGTGGGCAAACATCAAGAAAGCTAACACATGGAAACTTCCATTCTATCAAGTCAGTGTTAAATGCCTTGCACAGGACCAATTGACAGGTATATAAGAGTGAACAAAACATAGTTCCAGCCCCCTTGAGAATTAACAGCCAAGTGGGCCAATTAATAAACAGATTGGGCACTCTCCATGTAAAAAGAAATTGTCTATGAGGGGCTAATGCCTATCTTCTCTAACATCACCAAATCTTGGAATATGAAAGCATAAAGGGTAAAAATGTGAGTTAAGTTTCAAACAAACTAGATCTCTTGACCCGATCGGCAGCATACTTATGAAACTAATGGAATTCATTACTAATATTACACAATAAAAAAGTATAACATGAAGTTAACATACTAAATTTCCCCAAGTGCTTTATAGCCTTTATTTTATATATTCAAGTGTTACTGCAAACTAACAATATCATTTCCCGAGGTAGGCTGCACACTGAGCTGACATTGACCTCATCTTTGCGATTCGGCAGGAGGGACTCCACTCTCACAACATCACGGTGGCATATTGGCGACAGGTTAGACTCAGCTACCTCGGGTGTTCCCAGATCTGTGCAAAAGCAGTGAGAGATGCACTGAAGACAGAATTCAAAGCAAATGCCGAGAAGACTTCTGGCAGCAACATAACAGTTGTAAAAGTCAAAAAGGAATAATCTGCCCTGATTTAGCTTGAATACTACATTTTCAGAGTGAAGATGTGTGGGCACATGTTATGGCAGATTGAAAACGATCTCACTTCATGGGGGAAAAAAATACCTGTCTTTTTCATAGATTGACATTGCCAATAATTTGAAGTAAGTCTCAAAAAATATATCATTTCCCATATGTTTAAATAAATGTATGATACAAGAAAACATAATAAATGAAATTAAGACTTTGAGAAAATATTCCTCTCTTTGATGTTGATCAAGCTTTGCAGCCATATCTGTTTTCTGAAAACCTTAGACTGAATGAACTATGGGTTTGACAACAACTACTATTTTCTAAAACGTAACATTTTTCTATATTATGGAAGAAATCCAAGATTATAATACATATTTTGGAATGTAAGAAAAACACAAAAGAACTCCAAAACGGGAAAAATCATGTTTAATCTCTTCTTTCAGAGTTAACCTCTGCTAATATTTTGGTGTTTGTCCTAAGGTAACATGTGTAAAAATGCATATTTTCAAGTAAATATAAGCACACATACACACTTATGTTAACAATTATCAATTTCCCTCAGAGATGATTTGGAATAAAAGAAAGATGTATGATATATACACTACTATGTATAAAATAGATAACTAATGAGAACCTACTGTATAGCACAGGGAACTCTACTCAATGCTCTGTGGTGACCTAAATGGAAAGGAAATCTAAGAAAGAGTGTATATATGTATACGTATAACTGATTCACTTTGCTACATAGAAGAAACTAACACAACATTGTAAAGCAACCATACTCCAATAAAAATCAATTAAAAAAAAGAAAGATATATGTGTTAGATCACATACTGATTTAAAAAGGTGATTGTTAAGGTGAAAAGAAAATAGACAAATGTTATTTTCAAAAACACATTTTAAGGAAGAGTATATCTCTAAAATTTAAAAAATATATAATAGTCAAAATAATATTCAATCAAGTGATATTCACTAGATGAATATTTTATTTTCTTACAAAATTTATGCATCAAGTGAAAGAAAATTCAGTGCTCTCTCTATATATCTTATTAGCATTGACTTTTTAGATAAGATCTTAAAATGTATACTTTACTTTGATAATGTCATTTCTCCTAATTAAAATGCTATGGTTAATGTGTGTGTGTGTGTGCACATATGTGTATCTACTTGTTAAGTACTTCTTTCAGTTACTGGTATAATGCTAAGTGAAGAATGACGCAAAATGATATTCATAATGGCAAACATTATACAGAGCTTATGTGCCTAGCTCTCTTCTATATGCTTTCCTATTTATCAACTAATGTGAACCTCACAGCACATCAGTGAGCCAAATACGATTGCTACCACCACTTTACTAATGAGGAGAAATGAGTCACAAAGAGACGGAGTGTTTTAGCATAACTTACCCTATAGTCACACAGATAGGAAGTAGCACTAGTTTTCACACCCTGGCTATTGGGCTTTAGAATTTGTGTCCTTAACAGCTATACTCTGCTGCTTCATATAGTTTCAGCCCATCAATTTCTGTTTTATTACATGAATAGGTATTTTTTAATTATATTGGATAAGTATATATATAATTGCAAATAATCACCATTACTCTCAACTTAGCCTAATTTTTAGTCTAAATGTTTTCTGGGAACATTTTTTCAGGCAACTTATATTTACCAATTTCATTTTACAATTATTCATCAAATTCACATTTCTATTTTTTTCATAACGTCCCAGAAGCTTTTCTCAGATTTTAGCACCTCCTGTTATTTTCCAGTATTATCTAACCATGTTTTTCCCCCTCAGGCTTGTAAAATAAGTTATTTGTAATTCAGCTTTTCTAGTAGTAATTAACAAATAACTGTATTAGCTGATCTGGTTCTATTGTGTTTCTTAAAAGACTGCTATGTGCTTAACACTATACTTGATATTGAAATAAATCAAAGTCATGTATCTTTCCCTGGAAAAATTTACAGTTTAGTTGAAAAATAGATAGTTTACCTTCACAAACAAAAACTGTCTGTCTATACCAGTGTTTCTCAGCTTCTTTTCATGAAACACATAGTGATTTCACCAGGCTGGACATTCCAATGAGTGGACGATACACAATTCCTAATTCACTCTCTAAAACTTTCATATTCTTTAAGTTTTTATATATGTGTGTGTGTGTGTGTGTGTGTGTGTATATATATATATATACATAAATGTATAAAATAAAGTTCTCCACATATTAGTGAATGAGAGCATTATGAGTACAAAAATAAATTTGAATATCCCCAAATAACTTTTTTCTTCTTAAAGTATATCATTTTTAAGCTTTTCTGATTTTTGTTATTAGTAAGAAGTTACTTGCAACTATTGACATCTTGGTTTAGAATAATATTTTTAATCTCATATAGTCTTTGAGGACCCATATAGTGGTGAAAGTCTTTATTGAGAAGATGGGTTTTGAAGGATGTGTATCATGGTTATTCAACTTTTAAATGACATTATATTTTTATGTTACTATGGACTTTTACTTAAATGAATCATTCTCCTTGAATTCTGTTGTTTGCCTCAGGAACATTAAAACAACTTGTATTCAGTTTCACCAAGATCCTATACTGAATTTGTTATATAGTTCTGTATTCAAGATTGTACTATGTTGAATTGAATTAGTGTTTTCAATGTTTTTATCAACATAGCCTAGAAACAGCTTTAACTCTTCTGATGAGGACAAATACCTCACTGAAAAATATACCGGTGTTTATTTTTGCCACATACAAATAGCCAAATATATCTCCCGCTCTCTGTTCCCTGTATCTTATCATCTCCAAAGAGTCTTACTCTCTATTGACAGGCAATTATTAACACCAGAAAACAATTTTAAGATAGTTTTCACTAAGAAGCACTCAACTATTTTTTAATAATCTCAACAGTTAAAACATTTGTGTATCCTAATTAGCACAATGCTAAATAACACATTTATTTCTTATTATAGAGCAAGCATTTGAAAATTACAATTTCCACAAAACCACCTTTTCTAATAAAATAAAATAGTTTACTGTAATATTTTAATATTTCAACAAATAGTAAGAACATCTAAAGATTTTTTGTCTATACCAAATTTTTCTTTAAGCATACTTAGCAGTTTATGTCCAAAGGCAAACCTAAAAATCCAACCAGATAAGGTCTACAGGCTCTTCTTTCTGCACTGATTTAAAATCTGATTATGAAATATTTTATTGGCAGTTACATAAGTGACTAAGGCAGTGTTTCTCAGCTATTTTGTGTTAATGGAGCATTTTCTAATTGTAGAATTTTCAGTGGATTTCTTGAAGGAATTAAAATATTTAAAGACTACTACAGAAGGCAACACTGATTATCATGCAGTACAATCACCACAATCACTGTACAGTAACTGGTGCTGTGTTGTACAGAGCACTTCCCCAGGATGGACTTCAGCTCATGTCCTTGTTTGAACTATCCTTGACCTGCCTGCTCTTTTATGTCCTCAGCGCAGCCATTGAATTTTGGTCTTTCTTCCTACAGGGGTTCCATGTTACATAACCCTCTTACTTCTCATCCCCAATCAGTTATACCCTTCTGATGGCTGACTTATACCCATAGTATCTTTTTACTTTCAGTTGTAGTATAAGTGCATTTTAAACGTTGATCAATTTTGACAACATATTCATTAAATATTGTGGCTTTTGAACTAAGATATAACCTAAGGAATACACTGCTTTCTTAAACAGAGCTTTGTGGACAGTTACAGTTCACTCTATAAACATATCCAAAGTCTAAATGTAATTGGAATCATAGATTCCATAGTCACTCATAGATCTATTTTCTGATACCCTAATCAACTTTATTTTTTACCCAGTTTAAGTTTTTCAGTGTTGAAACCTAATGACCAGATGACAGATTATTTCATGGCTAATACTTCCATAAATTTGTAAATTTGTGGTATAAAGATTTGGGTTCTAATTTACTAGAAAATAAGCCTTTGATCTTGGTGCTATGCTGGGCAGGGCTCCAGCCTTAAAATTTATGTAAGCCTCTATAAATGATTTGAGGATAATAAAACACCGTTTCAAATTTTCATGAGAGTCATAGGAAACCAACAAGAACAAAAGGTTTCTGTAATTCTTAATCATCCCCCTTATAAGATTATATCCAAAATCAATATTGTCTTTTCATTATTAATGCAGAATATATATTTTAAAAATAATGAAGTAGTGCAGTTTTATTCCTCAGTAGTCCCAGTCTCTTTACTTCATGTTTTTATTGGCAGCGGGTAACGTAATAATTTCAATTATATCTGGGGCAGTTAGAAATTATACCACAATTTTAGGGTAATGTTTTTTAATTCACCTCAATAAATAGTTTTTAAGTGTCTCTCACATAAAATCTAGGTATAAAATATTACATAGAATAAAATGGTGAAAAAAAAAACTCTCTTCTCTAGGACCTAACAGTATTATGTGGGCTTTAGGCCTAAATGATAAAGCAAGGTTCGAATGCATGCTATTTATATTTATAGCTATATTTCACATGATTGATTTAAAAATAAACTTCTTATATGTCAGTCATGATTATATGAGGATAATATCAATTGCGATTGTATCAGCAATGACTTATGAAGGTAAATCTCTCATATTACCAGAAGATAATATTAAGTCTTCCTGAGAGGAGCAGGGATACCTTCCTGAAGGTGGAATAATTTATGGTAGACATGGAAAAAGGATTTCCAATTATAGAAGCAAGAACAAAAGGAGTAGAAGTGGGAAACTATAGGGCATCTTATAAAATAAGTAGTTCACTTTCACTAGAGATGATAATACATGCAATGCAGAAAAAGAAACTTTATCATTATGTTAAAGAAGTATTATTCCCATTCTTGAATTTAAATTTGGAAACAAAAATTGGTATTTAATTCCACAAACAATGGAAATCTGATTACGTTTAAAAAAGAGCATGGTAGTGTTACAGTTGTGGTTAGAAACATAATTAGCCCAGTAATAATAAATATGCATTTCTAGAGTAAGGAGTTATAGCTGTCCAGATCTGCCAAGAGATTATTTTAATGATCCAGAAGAGAATTAATGAAGGTTTGAACTAGTCTGGTATCAGTAAGATTGGAAAGAAAGGAATGGCTTTTTGTACAAATGGAAGAGATAGAATCTAAAGACAAGTAACTAAATGCTGTGAAGATTTAAAGATAACCCTGAGGCACTTGTAATTTGTAGCTGAGAGAATTCTGCTAATATTATAGAACTGAGGAAGTCGGGACCAAGAGCAGGTTGTGGGAAGAAGATGGGATGAATTTATTTAAAGGGCTGACAAGGTATCCAGGTAGAGTTAACGGACAAAACTTTTGGAAATGCAGATCTGAAGCTCTAGAGAGAGATGGCTAGCAGTTAGATTCACAGTTAGATTCAGGAGTCATCTCAACAATGGTCCTGTTTAATCTATACCAACCTACTTACTTCCAAGCCTTGATTCAGTATTTCATAAAAATTTTTCAGTCAAACATTTATTACAGAGTTGTCCACACATTTTCCTCGTAGGATTTTTTTTTTTTTTTTGAGGTACGTGGGCCTCCCGCCTCCGTGGCCCCTCCCGCCGCGGAGCACAGGCTCCGGACGCGCAGGCTCAGCGGCCACGGCCCACAGGCCCAGCCTCTCTGTGGCACGTGGGATCCTCCCGGACCGGGGCACGAACCCGGCCACCCCCCCGCATCGGCAGGCAGACTCCCAACCACTGCGCCACCAGGGAAGCCCTCCTCGTAGGATTTTTAACTGCTATTTAAAATGGAAATTACATAATCTCTCTTAGTTCTGTGAATATTGTAATAGCTTTGTTTGTGATCTTAAAATAGAGAAAATACGACCCCTTTCTTGAGTCACTGGGAGTTTGGGGAATTATGTGATTCTTAGGAACATGTTCTGTGCTCCTGTCCTCAGCCCCTAGCAGAGGTAGTTGGTTCTGAGTAGGCTATTTAATGTATTTCCTACTTTATCAAATGTAAGCAGTAACCTCTACCTTGCTTACTTGATGAATATGCATTATTATAAATGAGACAAGATGAGAGCATTACACAAATGTAAGGGGTGATTATTATGTTCTCCCTCCACCTCTATCTTGCATCCCCACATGAAAAATTCGGCCAACTGGATGGCGGTGACATTATATGTCCACTACCAAGCCTCACACAGGCTATGCTCAGGGTTCAGTAGATTAGGACATAGACATGATGGGTAGGTAGGAGGCATGATATTATTGGGCTTGTGGGCTTGGGCTGTGAGACTGGGCAAAGGAACAGTCACATGCACCTCAGTTTACTCCTCGATAAAACTGAGATGATGATAGAACCTCTTCATTAGGTGTTGCAACTTCTAAGGCCTCAGAAATATTACCTAGAGACTATTATTGTAATAGGTTCAAGTTTGCAGTCTCAAAGTTGGATTTGCAAAAATGTAGTAGTTATTTCCTTAAAAAATTAAAGTTAACATAGCTCTGCAGCCTTTAAGCCAGGTATTGGCAAATTTCCTATCAGTTCAAGGTAACAGTCACATCTGGTTTTAAAATGAATTCAATTCAGATTTTTGACTCAGTTAAAGTTTTTACACCTGTTGCTTTTGCAGTTCCTCATCTCTGATGCTCAATTATAGTCCAGGAATCGGGTCAGGGGTGTCTGGTCCACATGCCCACCTGTTGTCCTCTTTTCTTGCTGTTCTCCACTGTTGTATAACATGTTAAACTCATACCCATCCTTGTGCACTGGCATCTGCTGCTGACACCCATGATCCTTGTGGCCTCCAGTTAATAAGTTCACATAGTGTGTCTTCATTATACTCACCTTTATTTCTGGTTAAGTTATGCAACAGTAACAAATAATACCCAAGTCACAATAACTTATAACAGCAAAGATTTATTTCTTCTTTGGGCTGCATATTCATTGAAGGTCATAGCAGTTCCACTCAATGTCAGTCTTTATTACAGGATAGTTTGAAGGAGTGGCTCCTATCAAGGACTTGGTTGATCTTGTAGTAGAGAGATGGTGGAGCCATGTAATGGATCATAAAGATTCTGCCAGAAAGTGCTCATATTACTTCCATTTACATCTCATTGACAGAGGAAGTCACAGGGCCAAGTCTGATTTCAATGGTTGCAGAACTACAATGTCCTACCAAGGAGGAACAGTAAGTATTTTTAAATAATGGAATCTATCCCAACACACAAGGCTTCTTTGGGGCCCCCAGGTCACTCTCTGGCATATCCATTTCCCTCTCAGGCAGCCACATGCACTTTTCACAGGTATCTCTATACCAAGGAGAGGTGAGCAGAACACTAAATCTGCCCTCAATTACATCAGTCTGGATACACCAGAGTGCAGACTTCCAGCTCTGGGAGGAGACACACAGCAACCTAATGTCAGATACACAAATACTCTTAAAGCTCAGTTTCTAATACAGTTCTGAACATAGTAAATACTCTGACAGACCTCCTCCTAATATTTTCAAGCCCTGAGGCAAGAATACACATGGAGGCTCCCATATCATATGTTTAAATATTTAAAAGTTATGACATGTTATGAAACTATTGTATAAAATATGCTCTAGCATTCCACCTTGACAAACAAATCTTTATTAAAACTGGAAAGGCTAGTTCCTCATCAGAACATGACAGAGTAGAATGAACCTGCCCAATCCCAGTATCCAGGCCCACTTTGATGGGCTTTTTCTTTTCACCTCCAGCTGTCTGTCACACTCAAAGAGATCTTACACCCATACATCAGGATATTCCAGCCAGCCGTTCCATGTTTATCTACATCCTCAATATCTAGGGTGGAATTCACCAGCAATCACTTGTTCTGCCTTTAGGAAGACAGACTTTGGAAGACTCACACAGGCCTTGGAAACAATCTCAGTGACATTTGGGCTGGAAATTTAGGGACCCCAGAATGTGTAGAATAATCTAGAAAGGAGTACATGGGTTATGGATGAGAACATACCTTTGGAACCTAGGGCCCCTCACCTATGGGGAGGAACATAGCCAGATGAGGGCCAAAGTGGGGCCCTTTAAATACATGGCATGGGATGGGGTACCCTCTCTATCCCTCTCTCATGATGCTAAGTCAAAATAAACTTTAGAATGTATAAGCATAAATTACATCTATAACAAAGTGCATTTTCACATATTTATGTATGTCAGTAATAGAATCTAATCATTAAAAAGATTCTAACAGATCATGTTTTAAGGCTATCTGCTCTTCTTATTTTTGTTAAGCTGCAGGCGCTGATTCCAGTATAATCAGCCTCACCTAATTTCTGAGCAAACCTGATCCAGTCAAGGATCATTTAAACAACCCTGCCCATTTTACAAAATACCTATTTCTTTTGGGAAAGAATTCCCTAAAATTTTCTTGTAAGTAATTGTCTTCTTTAATATTTTTAAAAGACAGCATTATTTCCAAAATGTGTATTCTTTTAAGACCTCTATATCTACTATGTAAAGTAATAGGTGTTTGTCTTTGCAATAACACAAATTTTGACTTTTGTCCAAGAACATGATACTAATTTATCAGCAGGATGTCTATGTCAGTGTTATGGATCACTAGAAACTTGTCTGCCTTCCTTGGCATGATCCCTTTTCTGTGAGAAAGGAGATGCCTTTCGTACACAGTTGGCCAAAATTCAAGGGCCACGCTGATGGCCAGACAAATAGGTTTTGCTGTAGGTGAAATTAAATGAGACTCCAACTGTGGCCTCACTAATACCCAAGCTTCAAGTTTTCTGCCTCCAACATGATCACTACATACAACTGGCTTAAATGAACCAGTGGCATTTATGATGAGGTTGGTAAGTCTTTCTTAGAAAAACACAGAGTGAAAACTCTTCACAAATGTGAGTTATAATTCTGCGTGCATATAAGAATACCTTTTTTTCAGCTTGTCACTCTCTACAAAGGCAGTGTTTTTAAAAATTGCCAATTTGTTTTATTGTATGTGTATTTAATTTTCTTTGATCCTCAAATGGGGAAAACATGCAACAGAAAGTCCTACATGTAACCAAGCTGTAACAAGAAAGACAATTACTTTTCCCTAATGAAATGTTCTATTTCCTTAGTTTGCTGTTTCATTAATTTCTCAACTCATTTTATGCTGAGCTAGATTTCAGTAGTTTTCCCTGAACACAACTTGAACAAAAGATGTTTAGATTAATTCAAAAAAATTATTGTGTATCTATGGTGTGAGAGGCACTTTCCTATGAGCTGGGTAATGGTAAAAGACAATCCAGATTTGTACCATCACAGAACTTTTATTTTAGACCTAGAGTGAGGACAGATTAAAAGAGGCAAAAAAAAAATAAACAAATAAGAATTAAAATAGTGATAATTATGACCAAAAATATAGAAATGTTTCTGTGACAGAGAATGATTAGGGGGAATTTAACCTGTAGAGAGCTCTTCCTGAAGAGATAAGATTTGAACTGAGAACTTCTTTATGAGAAAGACGAAATAATGACTGTGAACCTTTGGAGGAAAACTCAGCTACAAGTAACCATCAAGGACAACAGTCCATAAAAAGGACCAGTTTGGTGTGTTCCAGGATTGGAAAGGAAGTCATTGTAATGGGAGCTTAATGAACAAAGGAAAGAGTAATAGAAATTGAGGAAGGCCCAATATCCAGGGGTCAAATTAATTTCAGTATCCTAGAGTATTGTAAGGTAAATTCTATTTTATTTTTAGTAGGGAGTCACTGGAAGGTTTTCAGCTAAAAAGTTATGTGATATAACATATAATTTTAGGAGATTACTTTGGTTGCTGATTGTAGAAGGTGTCAATATTTTGGGTCAGGGTATGAAGTAGTGGATGATAGGGTAGAAAAGAGTGAAAGCAGGGAATCAATTAAGAGACCATAATAGTTTGCAGCCTGGATCCCTGACTTTAGACATTTCCATATAGAAAAAATATGACATCATCTAAACTCTTTGACCACTCACTCTTCTTCTTGGCCTTTCACAATTTGTATCCCCCTTATTTCTTTGTCTCTCTTCCCCTTTATCTAAGATATGAAGTCACTTATACTTCCTGCAAACATTCAGAGCTCCACTTCTGACCCCCTATGTAGAGGAATGTGCAGAATTCTCCTCTGGTGAAGATACTATGGCATGTAGTCATTGCACTTAGAGTTACCAGACCCTGATATCCAGATGAATGATAGCAGTATTTATAGAAGCTAGTCATTATTTTTCAGAAGTTGCTAAATAGTCATAAGCATATCTATGATCCCATAATTTTAGATAATAGGCAGATGTATTTTGTTTTTGCCTCTTTCTGGCTTAGTTATTATAAGTTCTTAAACTGTAAGTGATGAGAAAAACAACTTCATGAACGTGGAAATTCTTTCAAGCTATGAAAAAGCAAAAAATCTATTTTTTCCCCAAGTTATTGGATGTTGATAGCTGAGCAACATTAAGAGGATTAGAAACATGCATGGTCTTCTATTTAGTTTTCTGTCCTTATCATACATGTCTAGTCTAATTTCTGGAACATCACTTTTGTTGTCAGTTATTAATCTTTCTGAGGTGGAACACTGGTGGTTTTGGTTCAGTCAATAACTTCTCTGGTATTAAAATGCTCTCTAAATGCAGTGACTCATGTGTGTTCTTTAAGTTCATTTCTGGCTTGGTGTCTCAGCCTCCCCCTTTGGAGGAGCCATGGTGGGGGCCAAATCCATAGAATTGTTTATGAAAAGAGTTTCTGGATTTAGTGGATAGAGGGAAGTATTTCCCATTGCTGGGAGGTGTTGAGTGATTTCCACAATTCCTTTTTTCCAAAATCTCATTATTGTGATTTCTGTGCTTTCAAAGGATGGGTGTTCACAACAGAAATGAGGTTTTGGTTTAGACTGAAAAGAGCCATAAATAGGAAAAATATTACCATGTTTTCCAACAGATGCTCTCTCTGGCTCAAAGCTTGAGTCTATCAAATTATTGAAAGGAACATTTGTAACATCTTGCCTCAGTGAGGGATAGAAAAAAAAAAAAAAACCTCAGGTATCTTTATGAAATATTCCATGTATTTAGAATTAACTACTACATTTGGGTGAGCCAAACATTTAAAAGATGTGTTGCTAAAATTTAAAAGATGTGCTGCGATTTGCTTGGGCAGCTGTCATAGTAGTCTTCTTCTTATCTTAAGACAGCTACCTTATTCTTAAGACTGAGCATTCACTTTATCTTCTTTAGGAAGCATTCACTTTATCTTCTTTAGGAGGTACAATCTTTGTTTTAAATTTAGCCACAGGTGATTCAGTTCATGTCAGTTCATGTAAACTTTGCACATTTAATGTTTAGCAGCCCACATCATCTTTGTTGCTACATGTTTCTTGACCAAAATTTAGGTATAGAAGAAAGTGATTTATTATTTCTATGGCTGAATATGTAGAATTCAATGCAAATATTATAATGGAATAATTTTGGACTATTTCCTGTATTAATGAAGTCATTTTCCATATTCTAAGCCAATTAATGCAGAAAATCCTAGACGCTGACTCTGGACTTGGGATCAATTTGCCTCTAGCAACCATTACTTCTACTTCAGTCCATGTCTTACCACAGAGGACCTTAAAGCAAGAAAATCAGTATCTGTAACTTACCAAATTCAAGTTCTTTTGAAACAATGATCCAGGATAGCTAGGATTGTGCAGTGGTAACAAAAAACTCTAAAATCTCAGTGTCTCCAAGCAAGAAAAGTTTCATTCTTGCTCATGCTGAACGGCCACTGAAAGCAGGCAAGGGGTATCCTGCTCATTAATCATTATGGGATCAGACCGAATGAGAAGCCACCATTTCCCGCACTGCCAGTTCCTGAGCTAACGGGAAAAGAGCTCGCAAGGGGCAGTTAAAGTGTTCTAGCTCAGAAATGACACACTCACAACTTATTTGTCAGAAGGAATCACATGGCCCTAAAGGGCAGGGAGGGAGGGTTTGTGCCAGTTGCAGGAAATACAATTCTACAAGTCTCCTAAAGGAAGAGGAATCAGAAATGTTTTGAAAAACATCAGAATGGTTTCCATCGCTTCACAACTGGCCTTCCTTAAGGTTTTTTATGGACTGCTCCATTGAGCTTCAGATATCTCGTTTCTTCTAGCAACTCAGCCTGAGGAATCAGTCCTTGAGGGAAGGTTAGAAGACAAAAGGCCGCTGGGCTGAGGAAGGAGAGGGAAAGCAACACATTGCATTTCTGCCTTTGACTCTGATTAGTTAGAAAACAAGCTGGTGCTGGTATTAGTCTCCTTGCAGACACTTGCACGACAGCAACTCCATGAACTGACTTGCCCCAGCATATATCCTAATTCCAGTAGAGTCCAAGCATTTAGTTTTGCCATTTCTCTAAGATTTCCTGTGGCAGAACTGCATTTATCTGGCACTTCCCTGGTATCCTTGGACCTCTGTTTCTTCACGAAATACTTCCACACCAGAAATCCAAAATTATTCATAATCATTCATTTAGAAGGTGGAGCAGATTGAAAAAAAATTTCTGAGTTGTGCCTTGGCTTTGCTCAAGGGAATCCAATTGGCCCACTCCCAAGCATTCTGTTAGCTTCCTCAGATTTCACCAAAAAATATTAACCATAATCTCAGCTTCACTGTCTATTAAGCAGATATGTCTACCTTCAACTGGTAATGGTGAGTTGGGCACGGCAGGCACTCACCAGGAATATAGACTTGAGCTCACTGCTTCTTAAAGTTATAAAGCACCCAGCTAAGCCTTTTTTCTTCTGACTTCCCTTCTTTACAAGCTTTTCTGAGATGTGAAATTTACATACAATAAATGTACATATTGAAAATGTACAATTTGATGTAACATGACTTACATAAACACCGGTGAAACCATGAGTGCAATCACAGAATGAATGTACCCATCATCCCCAAAAGTTTCCTGGTGCCCCTTTTTCATCCCTCCCTCTGGCTCTCCCCTCTCCTATCCTCAGACAATGAATGATTTCTGTCACTATAGATTTGTTCACATTGTCTAGAATTTTACATAAAGAGAAACAAAAGTATGTACATTTTTTTGTCTGACTTCTTTCACTAAGCATAATTATTTTGAGATTTATCCATGTTATTGTGTGTATCAGTGGTTGATTCCTTTTTATTGCTGAATAGTATTCCATTAATTGAATACATCACATATGTACACATATATATACATATACACGTATGCAATCACCTGTTGATGAACACGTGAATTGTTTCCAGTTTTGAATATTACTAATAAATCTTCTATGGATTTTGTGTACAAGTCTTTGTATGAACACATTTTCATTGATTTTGTATAAATACCTACAATTGGAATGACTAGATCATATGGTGGGTATATATTTACTCTTTAAGAAACTGCAAAACTGTTTTCCAAAGTGGTTTTACTATATCATATTCTCAAAAACACTGTATGGGAGTTCTAGTTTCTATACTTTCTCACTAAACACTTGACATTGTCAGATTACATTTTAATATGTGTTTTCTGATATTTCCATGTTGATTTTGTTTCCATTTACTTAATGACTAATGATGTTGAATATCTGGTCATATGCCTATTTGCTATCTATATATTATTTTTGGCGAAGTATCTGTCCATGTCTTTTGCCTTTTTTGTTTGTTTGTTTCGGTATGCGGGCCTCTCACTATTGTGGCCTCTCCCGCTGTGGAGCACAGGCTCCGGACGCGCAGGCTCAGCGGCCATGGCTCATGAGCCCAGCTGCTCCGCGGCATGTGGGATCCTCCCAGACCGGGGCACGAACCCATGTCCCCTGCATCGGCAGACGGACTCTCAACCACTGTGCCACCAGGCCAGGGAAGCCCTGGCTATGAATTTTGACAGGAATACCTGAATATGATGAATTCTTTATGTCAAATATTACTTTTCTTAAAAAAACATCTTGGGCTTCCCTGGTGGCGCAGTGGTTGAGAGTCCGCCTGCCGATGCAGGGGACACGGGTTCGTGCCCCGATCCCGGAAGATCCCACATGCCGCGGAGCGGCTGGGCCCGCGAGCCATGGCCGCGGAGCCTGTGTGTCCGGAGCCTGTGCTCCGCAACGGGAGAGGCCACAGCAGTGAGAGGCCCGCGTACAGAAAAAAAAAAAAAAAAAAAAAAACATCTTTATTGAGGTATAATTGACAAGCAATAAACTGTTCATATTTAAAGTATACAATTTGATAAGATTTGACCTATGTATACACCGTTACCACAATCGAGATAAACATATCTGTAACTTTCCCAAAAGAATCCTGGAGCCTTTTGTCATGCTTTATTCTAACCTTCCTTTCCCATCCCCAGACAACAAGTGGTATGCTTTCTGTCACTGTAAATTAGTTTGTATTTTCTAGAATTGTATATAAATGGAATCATACAGTATGCATTATTTTTGCCTGGCTTCTTTCACTTGGCATAATCATTTTGAGATTCATCCACACTGCAGCATGTATCAATATTTATTCCTTTTTTATTTTTAAGGAGTATTCTATTGCATGGTATACCACAGTTGTTGGCCCTGTTGATGGGACATTTGGGTTGTTTCTATTTTTTGACTATTACAAATAAAGCTGCTGTGAACATTCATGCACATGTCTTTGTGTGGACATATGCTTTTATTTCACTTGAGAAGATACTTTGGCAAAAAATAACTGAATCATATGGTAGGTGTACTTTTTAATAAATTCCCCAATATTTTTCCAAAGTGATTGTGCCATTTTACATTCACTAGCATTGGATGAGATGTCCAGTTTGTTCATTTCCTCACCAGAACTTAGTAGGGTCAGACTTTTTAATTTTATCCATTCTAAACGGTGTGTAGTGATATCTTATTGTGGTTTCAGTTTACAATTCACTAGTGACTAATAATGTTGAGAGTTTTTAATGCGCTTGTCATCTGTATATCATGAGCTCTTAACAAATCACTCAAAATATGCTCATTAGCAAAATTTCAATGCTACTTTCATAATGAAAATCTGTGGTTCTGTGTCACAATACCCTATCTTTTGGGGGGATGGGTGGGTTAAGATGTCTGTATTTTCTGTTTCAAACCATCAGTACTTGCCTCTCTACTGAATAGTTGAAGAGCTGGAACACCCTTCTGTTTGATTCCTTCAAAAGTATAGTTATTCAAACATAGAAAGCCTTGAACATTTCCCTCAAAGTATTTTGTATGGTGGTTACATCTTGTTGCTGTTTGTTTACCTTGGTGCTTAGAGATTACTGATTGGAAGCAGGCTATGTTTCTCAGACACACAGAAGTAATAACAACATTTCACATGTACTTTGTTGGCTTTCTTTCTCAAACAGTGTGGTGTTTGTTGTTGTTCTTTTTTTTTAGTCAGGGATTTTTAACTTCCACAGAGATTAAATTTCATGCTAGGTGCAAAGAAATGATTCTAGAAATAAAATATCTAATTAATGTTATATGTACTTTGGGATACAAATAATAGCATCTTAAATATGAACTGCCCGCTTCCTTTCTCTCCCTTGCACACAGCTCAACTACAATCCCAGTCACCCCTTGGAGTTAGGCGTGGTCATGTCTGATCAACTGAATAGGAAGAAACATAACATGTGCCACTTCTAGCTATGGCTCATAAAAACCCATCCCATGAGATCCTCAGCATTCTTTCACCTTCTGGAAGATCTTGTGACAAATATTGAAGATGGTAGCTCAACAAGATGGAATATTGGGTACTGGACTCACCATTTGGAGGAGAGCCACATATGCACCAGGAACACTATTGGTAGATTAGGCAAATAATGTCCATTGTTTTAAGACACTGAAATTTGGGAATGTGCCTGTTACAGCAACTAGCATTGCTCTTAATAATACAGACATCATTAGGGTCAGAAAGATATGCCAATAATATTTCTACATTTTTCTACTGATGTTCTTCCTCCTTGTCTGGACTTCAGCTTCTAGCCCTTGATGGAATACTGAAGCCCGCTGAGACAACAGTGTTTGGAGTTTAATTGAAAGGCATGACTACTTTCCAATAGTCCTTTTAATTAAGATGTTAAAAGGAAACTTTATTAAACTGTGATTAAATATATAAAATTAAGATGTAATGCATTTTAAATATATTAGTTCAAATTATAAAATATTAAATTAAGATTTAATATATTAAATTAAACACAGATTAAACTAGATTGAAAAAATACTTTTAAAAATCTCAAACACACCAGAGGAATTATTAACCATTTTATTTAAAACTAAAATTCTATCAAGTTCCAGAGCAATAAAATGAGACTACTGAAGGGAACCTAGCACATTGGGTATACAGCAGTTGTTCCACTAGGTAAATGAGATTATTAAAGGACCGAAGTGGAAATTTTGTTCTGGTTTAAACAGTGTGAGAATAAGAGCAATATGTAGCAACATGTTGAATCCACCAGATCCTAGGAGATCCCAGTGGCAGTGCCAACACTGATGGTAAGCACATGGCTCATCTATTTAGAGCTGTTATCTTTTCCCACGCCCAAAATAAAAGCTTCTTGAAAGTGATTTTGTTGTTTGCACTTATATATTTTCATGAGACAGTCTGGCTCTCTACAGATATTGACCCTTGGGTCTAGTGAGAGACTTTTCACAGGGAAAAAAAAATAGAAAGAACAAAATATCTTCAACCAAAAAAGTGTCAACTGAAAAAAAAAAAAGAAGAAATGACTTAAGATCCCATTTTTCATGTTTAATCCTGAAGATAAATGAATGCAAACGTATCTTTGCATTGAACTTAATAAGTGCCAGTACAAATCCCTTCAAATAAATGTTGCCTCATACAATTTTTATAATGGTCCTCTAAGAAGAGTGCTATTTTTCCAATTATACAGATGTGGAAATTACTTACCAGGGATGATAAGACATTTTCCAGGGATGAAAGAGCTAGAAAGCAATGTAACCAGACTCAAGATTTTATCTGTCATACTCCAAATCCCATGCTCTTTCTATTACTGCAACTCTGTGTGTGTGTGTGTGTCTATGCTGGATGACAACAGTGATCTCTATTTACGGCTAAATTATTGTACATCTATGAAGCAAATCAGTCAGTTTCCCAGATGACAAGTCACTATGCATAATCATAAGGAATTAAGTGAAAGTACAGATGATAATAATAATAAATAATTATAGCAGCTACTATTAATTAAGCACTTAATGATGTGAGACACAATGATAAATACTTTGCTTGCAATAGCTCGTTTGATTATCTGAACAACTTGTGAAATAAGCACTATCACTCCCTCCATTTTATAGGTCAGAAGCCTGAGGCTTAGCTTAAGAAACATCCCCAAGGCCACAGAGGTTTTAAGTCACAAGGCTGGATTCAAACTCAGAGTTGCCTGAACCTCCCTCCACCCAGTAAAGCAATCTCCATCGACTCTCCATTGGGATATTTAGAGGGACTGAGTTGAGAGGACTGTGGACCACCTTGGTTTCTACTCTAAGCCACCTCAGGTGGCTCTTTCCCAAGTCTTAGAACCTATAAGCAACAATAGGCTGATGCCCATTGGGGGTCATTACAAGGCTGACATGAAGTTTTTGTCTTAATATCGAAATAAGCAATGAAAACATTTCTGGGTGACGTTACAAGTACAAGACAGGTGAATTAAGTCTGTTTTTATTTAATATCTTTTTTTTGGGGGGCAGTGCCTCGTGACTTGTGGGTCTCAGTTCCCCAACCAGGGATCGAACCTGGGCCCAAGTCAGTGAAAGTGCCGAGTCCTAACCACTGGACCTCCAGGGAACCACAATTTAATATCTCTACTTACTTCCTTTCACTCTTCAACCCATTGTAATCTGACTTCAGTCTTTTCCACTCCACCAAAGCTTACCAATGACAACTAATTATTAAATTCCAGTGGCCTCGTTTTAGATCTCATTGCTTTTGGCTATATTGAACAAGTCAACCACCCTATACTCCTCAATATTCTTTCTTGACTTGACTTCTAAAACATTCCTTTTTCTGGTTTCCTTCCTACCTCTCAAATTGTTCCATTTAACTTTTTTCATCTTTTTCATTTCCATCTCAACCTGGCTGCTAAATTTCAATTCTTCTGCATTTGGTTATCGCCCTGTGCTGTTCCACCTCCTACCATGGGTGTCATCTGTAATACTAAAGACAACATTTTTTTTCTTCTGGTGTGTCTTATTTCAGTCAAAAGTGTAACCTTCTAGACACTGTTTTTTTGTGAGAGCTCATCCACACTCATGCTTCCAAATCTATATCCAGATAATATATCTATCCTAACAGCCAGAGCCAGATTTCTAACTCTGTATATCTCAGTATATCTGGATATCTATAACAAGATATCAAATACAATGTGCTGCAAACTGAACTTATGCTAACTATGTGGTAGTTAAGAACATGCCTTCTAGAGCGTGATTCTTCCACTTACTAGTTGTGACATTGGGCAAGTTATTTAATGACCCATGTTTCATATTCTTACTGAGTAAAGTAGAGATGATTATATTACCTTCCCCATAGTGTGACATGACTAATCCTAGTCCAGCCAAGTCTTTTTTCTTTAGTTTTTCTGAATCTGCTGAATCCCAGCCATGTCCCATGACATCATGCTTCTGAAAGTTCACTATGCTGGATCAGAATTGAGAGACTCATTGCCAAAATTTCACCATGTCTATCTGCACATTATCAAATATTGATCTTAGGTATGAAGGTCTATCAGTTGAATTTTTCTGGCACCATTAAGTACTTTTCCTAATTTGTTACTCAATATATCCATAAAATGTTAAAATTTAAGGAAGTTTAATGTTTTGGTGCATGTGCAACAAAATGTCTGCTGTAGCTGCCTGTTACCTGAGAAGAACTTCGCTCTGTGCTGTAATGCACCTGTGAAAGAATATAACCTCTAGATTATGAAGAACATTCTTCCTATTTTCCTGAAGAAGACCAAGTTTAAACAAGTTCAAAGTGCTACACACACACAAACACACACAGACTTTCCTCTAGTCAGGGTAAGTCAGTGAGTGAGTCATTGAGTTTATGCTACTTTACGGGACTAACAAAGTTGCTACCCACCCAAATGTGTAATTGAACCATTTCATGCTTAATAAAGTGAACCTATATTCGCACTGATCATTCACTGAACTTACACTACTTCTTTTCTCATTTGATACTTCCCTGTTCATACTTCAAAATCCTTTCCAATATCTCATTTTAATAGTGTCTCTCCTGATCCACTCTGCACAATTATAGCAATTTATATATATAATAATAATAATAATAATAATATATTCCATAATAACATCAAGTCCTGTGTGCCTAGTGAGGACCAAATCCTTATGACAAGCTTGTTAAGTAGGATCTTTGTTTTACAGATGAGGAAATAGGCATTCAGTGAAACTGAGTAACTTGTGCAAAGCATACAGTTACATGCACAGAACTAAAATTTAAACCCAGTCTCTCTCCCATTAGCTCACACATCCTCTTTCACTGCCATTCTTCCCACACGTTCTAATAAGTATTTCTCTCCTTGTCTATTTCACTTTATATTATGTAACCCCAATACCAGGCATCATTTTTTAAATTTCCATTTTTCCCACACAGTATCTATTATATAAAAAGAGTTTTAAAAATATTTATTGAATGAATGAGTCAACGAAATAGTAATCAAATGTCGCATTTGTATTGAGCATATTTTGACAGTAAAGAATTAATGCCAAGAAAATGTGCTCTCAATTTCTAGTAGCTTACACTCTTCCAATTTAGTAGCAATATGGACCAGTGTAAAGTCACAGGAATAGATATCGGTACATTCAAATTTGTAATTCTGACTTTGCTAATACCAGGGTTGAAAAAGTCATGCAATTTCCTGTTGCATGACTTCATGGCTTCTCGAAAGCCAAAAGGTTACACTATGTAATCAAAAAGCCAAGTTCCCACTCTAACAATCTATAATGCCCTCTAGAAAGTCACTCTTTGATTACAATACACAGTTCATATGTGTAAATCACTGGCATTTAGCAAAAAGTGGCTTAAAGGCTTAAACAGATTCCACTACAGGAAGCACAGGTTTATGAATCTGTTAAAATTTTTGAATGATTATGAGTAGCAGAAGGGATGATCTAGGCATTTTACTTCTGTTATTTTATTTCATCTTGAACCCTGAGCTTCAATATCCTCTCCTTATAATGGAGATTATGTGAAGATGTAAAAAAGTCCTGAGCAGGAATGGACACATAGTAGGTGCTAGGAAAATGTCATTTTCTTTTCCTTTTCTGCCTCTAACCATTTCTCTTCCCACCTACAAACCTTTAATGTCTTTCTTGTTCATCTAGTCCATTACACACAGAACTGATCTTCAAAACACATTTACATTTAATAGAGCACCAGAAGTGATCAATCAAAACAGGTCTCTGCTTCATTATCAGGGTTATCTAACCATCTGCAGAACCTAGACAGGTGTGTTCTGGTAGATTATTAAGGCTGGTCCAGATTATTTGATTCTCACAGTCAGAAGTGCAGCAACCTGCATTATTCAATGCTATCCACTGCTAGAAAATATGAAAACAAGTGGAAAAAAAGAACCCTCAGAATCAGTAGTTTGATTCTACTGTAGTAAAATAAGAAATGTTAGCATCTACAAATTAAGATTGAGATGTAATTTCGTGAAATGAAATAGCTGTTAATGGTTCCCAATAACTTTAAGTATAGATTATCCAAATTTTGACTAACATCTCCAAGATTTGAAGTAAGACTTAACTTCTTAAGATATTTTTTTTTTTTTTAGCTACAACATTGTCAAGTAGGTTCTTAAACAGTGTAGATTATAATCCTCTTGATTGGTTGGAGATCGTATGTATGTGGCTCCTTAGATTTTAGTGTCATCCCACAAGATATTGTTTCAAAATATTTAGACCAATTTGTCCAGGATATTTTTGTCCTGCTACTCCATCCAATAATGTAAAAACTAAGAGTATAGTTAAAGAACTCATCCAAAGACCATTTCTGATTATAACTCGAAGATATTTCACATTTCTTGAGTAAAGAAATGATAGGGAAAATTAGTCACTAGTTGATCATAACCTGGCAGAAAATTGCTAAGTATACCAAAACTATATAAGAACAGAGAAAAAAATCTTATTAATGAAATATCACAAAATATCATGGTTCATTAGTCCTAACTTCTTCATGCATACTGAACTGAAGGTTTTTACATAAATGTTTCCTTTTATGCACACTTTTTTTTTTTTTTTTTTTGCGTTACCCGGGCCTCTCACTGTTGTGACCTCTCCTATTGCGGAGCACAGGCTCCGGACGCGCAGGCTCAGCGGCCATGGCTCACGGGCCCAGCCGCTCCGCGGCATGTGGGATCTTCCCGGACCGGGGCACGAATCCGTGTCCCCTGCATCGAGAGCCGGACTCTCAACCACTGCACCACCAGGGAAGCCCAATGCACACATTTTTTTAAAAAATACCAAAAATCTTAATCAACAAATTCACTAAATACAATTAGCAACTATTGAAAAAGTAATTTTAAAATATATAAACTCCTTACTTGAAGATTACAATGTACAGAATATATAAATTCAACCAAATTAATTACTATGTAACAATTTTAAGCTTTAATTTTAATTCTTGAATTTACTGAACTCAAGAAAGTATTTAGCAACCTGTTTATGTGTTATGTATGTTGTAATTAAAGCTGTAAACGTATTCATAAGCACATTTATAAAAATTATAATGGCATGTGTTTAGCATTTTTCATTTTGTTAATCTTAAAGTTGCAAAAAGTAAAGAACTCTTGAAAGTGCAGTGTCTTTATATCTTAATTTTATCTTTCATTTCCTTGTTGTACTTAAGTAAGGATTTTTTTGGTTAAGTGATATCAAGATTTTCTTATTGCACAAGCTCCCATATGGGTGAGACCTTCTTAACTCCCTAAGTTTAGCTGTCATACACTTACTTAAACTATTAGATTTCTGATGTTGACATTAAAATTAAGTAAACAGTGGAATTTGTGTGTGAAAATATCCAGGTCTGGTCACACCAGCATCATTTTCTTAATTTGCTCAAAAACAATAAGAGGAAAATAATTTATTAGATTCCCTTATTTTGTATGTCTCTTTCTAATATTCTGTGTGTCTAAGTCATCTGAAATGAAATCAAATAAACAGTAAGTATTCTTCTAGCTACAACATCAAAATTAATTATTGATTTTTATAAATTATTTTGAAATCAACTCCAACAACATTATTCTCATTTTAACATATGTTTGAGAACTAAAACATACTGGGAATAATAATATTTCCTTTGAGGATCTTTCTGCATCTAATTTTTTAAATTAATTGTTAGTGGAGTATAGTTCTTTTACAATGCTGTGTTAGTTTCTCCTGTACAGCAAAGTGAATCAGTTATACATATAAATATACCCACACTTTTTTAGATTTCCTTTCCATTTAGGTCACCACAGAGCACTGAATAGGTTCTTGTTAGTTACCTGTTTTATATATAGTAGTGTATATGTGTCAATCCCAATCTCTCAGTTCTTCCCACCCTCCTCTTTCCCCCTTGACTCTGCATCTACTTTTCATAATGATTTTCTCATATATATCTCTAGAGACCATCCTGCATATAAAGATTACAATTATAAGCGTTTGCTTATAAATATTATATTTTAAAGACTTAAGTCATGCCTATATCTCTTCTTAGGCCATTTAAATATACTTATTCTTGTATATTGATATCACACTTTATCGGTTGATCACTTAACTAGAATATTTTTGTTTAAAACAGCACAAAATCACATATTCAGAACTTGGGCCTGAGTTACTATATCTCAATGTACAATTTAACTAGTAGAATTCAAACTTTTCATTTTATTTTAATGGGAAAGCTGTTTTGTGGTCTATAGTACAGCATTTGCTTAGCAACAGAACCTGCTTCCATTTCATTTTATAATGCCTGATCTAGCTTAAACATTATATATGTATTGCAACTTCAGAAGTATATCAGATAATGTAGATCATTAAATTTTTTCCTTTGTATTATATTCAGATGAAAATCATTCTACCGTGTGAACACAAGAACCGGAGTCTTAAGGGAAAATTGAGAAGTTTTTAGGAAAAGAGCCTCACAAATTCAGGTTTGGCTCAGAAGGTAACTGAGGCTAGACCAAATAATGAGTTACCAAAAATCAGATATCAATGATCTGAAAAAGTAATGTTTACCAAGAAATCCCAGGGGACAGGCTGTATTAGTAGGTGCTCAACATTTGTCTGTTGAATAAAGGGGCAAATAAATACTCAGGGTCAAAGCAGGTAAAGTTTGATTTATAGAGGGTACCTGTCCCTACTCTCTCTTCATACCCTCACTATTGGAAGGACGTAGTACCCAGAGGTGGATAAATGTAGCAAAGAGAGAAGTCACAGACTCACAAAGCTCCTAACTGTTCAAAGGCAGAGGTGCTAAAAATTACCAGAGATTTGTATGTGCACGTTCAGTACCTAAAACTGATATTTTTGTAAAGGCAAAAGAAAGTTGTTCAAAAATTCTCCATTGAATACCATGCTACAAAAATGAAAATGATTGTGGAAGTCTGATAGAAAATCGTGGGTGGCAGGATAAACGTTGCCAACTGTTATCTCGCCTCTGGGAAGTTTGATATTTACCATGAGACCAAAAAAAAAAATGTGTAGACATCTTACATAACTTTGCACAACCAGATCAAGGCAGCCAGAAACAGAATTAAAATGAAGAATAATTACATTTTCAAATAAATAACAATTTTCTTTACAGTTGGGAATTTGCTGTGGAGTTGAATGCTGAATAAGACAATATGTTAGAAAGTGAGTTTGCAGGAAGGTGAAAACCAAAAGAAAAGGATATATTTATAAGTGTATAAATTTAGAGCACAAAATCTAGGCAAACATGAAAAAAATGTACTGGCTGAGTCTTTTTTTCAGTTCAAAACTTCACACTTACTATGAAAGGAACAAAGTGAGTGTTTTGATTTAAGCTAAGAAATAAAGTCACATAAGAATAGTTATCAAACACTGAAACAACACTACGCAGGAATTTGAGTCACGAAGTGAAGAAGAGGAATGTATTCAGCTGAAACTTTAGGGGGAACTGAGGTTATAGAAAATAATTATACAAATTGGAGTCTATCAAGAATACTAAGGCTGGAAAAGAAGTCATGTGGAGTTCATCACGTGGAGTTTGGAGAAAATATATACAGAGCCTACGTGTGGGATCACGGAGTGAAACACACATGTATAAGTGGTTAGGAAAAGCCAACATTCTGTGTACTTCCATATGAGGAAGTGACGCTGCAGTCAATTATATTTTGACTCAGAAGCTAAAAGATAGGCAATAATAGTCCCAATCACTATTCAGTAACTAAAGAGTCATCTAATAGTGACTGCCCCTAATAAAATAAAACTTTATTTCTTAGCTTAAATAATCAAAATGCTCACTTTGTTCCTTTCATAATGTGTGAAGTTTTGAACTGAAAAAAGACAGCCAGTACATTTTTTTCATGTTTGCACAGATTTTGCACACCAAAATTATACATTTGCACCAAAGTTATATATTGACTCTCTTATAAAAGTCACCAGATATTTTTTTTGAGAGATCAAATTTTCTTACTAAATATCAAGTTCAGCCTCAAGCTGATTTCTCTTTGGATAAGCAGTCAGACCATATAAGGGGAAAAATAGAAGTATGAAAATAAAATGTTCTTAAAAGAACAGATTTCTTTTTCAATTTTGCATTTAGATACTTCATTAAAAATGAAATATAAAATAAGATTTATTTGTGTTTTTCAAATTTTCAACATATTCAGCAATTTTATGAAGACAAAAACTTTGTAATTTTTCTTCAGTTTACCAGAAGATGTTTTGATGTATGGGATTCACTTCTCATGTTCTCATTTTGAAATCAAATCTGTTAAGTCATTTTAGTATGACATAGGAAAAAAACCTAAGTGCTTTAGGGTCAGGCATCCTGAGCTTGCATTCTAGCTTTGCCAATCACAGATAAGCAATTTAACCTCTTTGACCTTTAGTTCCATTATCAAGAGTATTGAAATAATAGTATTTAACCCCATAGTATTACCTTGAGAATGAGCCAGCTTGTGGTAGTTGCTCCATTAATGCTGTCTGGTGTACTGAATCAACAAATTATCACTGGGCTATCTCCTGGGAACAAAACGTCAAAATACATAACTTCCTTGTCCTTGTGGGGCCCACTTTAGCAAAAAACATACAGACCAGTGGTTATAACACAGTGTAATAAATTCACTAACACAGCCTTTAGCCCTAAGCCCTTACCAAGTGCTTAGGTGGCCTGGATTCTACAGGCAAAGAAAATTGTAAAAACTGTCCCATCATAGAATATTCCACTTTTCCAACTTTCTTGTCTAAAGTACTGCAGTGATCACAGTGGTAATGAGATGGTAAAAGTCAAGCAAGCCAAAGCAAATCCCAGCTCCTTTGGAGGTATGAGGACATGGAAAATCTCCATTCCCAAGAAGCTGTGAGATAATGTATGATTTAAGTCCCAATCCTAAAGAAGCCAGCCTCATGCTGGGTTTCATGTGTAGAGTTCCATGTGTAATCCCTGTAACAAGGTGATAAGGCCTGTGTCACAGTTAGTCAGTAGCAGGCGATGGCAATTAATAGGATTGCACTAACCTGGAGATGTGCCAAGCTGGCAAAAGAAGGATTAGAAAGTAAATGAAGTGAACAACCATGAACCAGCAAATAGGGCTTAATGGACAGTACAAGTCAGTGAGGCAAAGATGGGCCAATTTGCTCTCATTGATTTTCACTGCCCATTGAGCTGCATTCCTCTTTTGCTTTCTAATGCATTTATCTTCACCTAGGCAAGTTCTCTGGCTGTCATCCTGAGGACAATTCCATTGACCACAGCAACTCCATGAATGACTGGACTGGACTGAAGTACCATTTCACCTACAGAGCTCTCTTTTAGGCATCTTGATGTGATGCTCTAATGACCTGGAGAGGTCTTATACCCATGAAATCACTGAGGAGACTTATGAGAGGAATGGAAGTAAATACTGCAGAGTTTCATTTGACTTGTGTGTTCTACTTTATTTATAAATAATTCATCAAAGTAACTGAAAACACTCTAACCTGCCATTTTCCACTAGTTCTGAATCATCTCCAGTGGAAGTGCCAAATGACTTCTGCTATCCAGAATGCATAAACCTTGATGACTGTTTGTTGTTCACTAATTATCATAAGAGGAAAGCCATGAAGCTACTTAAACTCTGAAAATAGGAAATTGTAAGTGTCAGCTCACCTAGGATACTAAGCAGTGTTTCCACCTGAAATCATCCCTTCCTCTCCTCCTCTCCTCTATTCTTTCACGTCTTCTTGTCTCCTGGCCTTTTTTCCTCTTTATTTCTTTCTTTGGCTATATCTCTCCTCTCTCTTCTTCTTCCTGTCCACTAGATGCTCTCTTTTTTCTTAGTCTCCCTACTCCAAAAAATGAATTTACTGCCTAAAATATCAAAAGTCTATCAGAAAAATTCACATTTGTCCATTGGATTATCCAACAATCATGTTCCAGATAATTTCTCCATTGTCCTACCATTTACTCTCAATCTGAGAGTGAAGTGGCTCCTGAGATTTTGAAATTCCATCAGTTGTTTATGGAAAAAATCTCTCTGTCCACTTTCTGGTGAAACTGAATATCTTGCCATGAACCTGAGTCAAGTTTTTCTTTCTTCAAAAGAAACTCAGACAAGACAGAAAATATTTATCTGCCTTTATTGGAATGATCGTATTGTGTTAGGAAGTAACAAACAACGTGCACAGAGAATTGTGGCTATTTGCCTCAGAATGAACCTCACAATGAAAGAGCCCACGCTGGTATCTTCAGCAATTCAGAGTCCTTCATGGTTACAGAGCACAAGGACTGCAACTGGTCACCCATACACCGTGAAGAAGCCTCTGAGTTCTCCCGGGCTGCTCTGGGAGGTCAGACCCCACTTAGCTCAGGAGAACTAATGAGATTCCAACGTGACAAGGAATAGCTCCAGGTTTGAAAAATACATTTTTTCAAGCTAATTAACAGGTATTTTTTAAATGAGTCCAGTAATAATTTATTTCTCTGGTTGCCATTATAAACAATGCCTCATTTGATTATTTGGTAGTAGGACACATGTACCAAAATATTATCAGGAATAGCTGGTGAGTCTACTAACTTGGCCATAAATATGTAATTCTTTTGTTTTTTGTTTGCTTGTTTGTTTGTTTTGTTCTAAACTATTAGCAAACTAAAAAAAAAAAAACAGAGGGAGAGAGGGATATGGGTAAGTCTTGGATGTCACAGGTATTATTGCCTTCTGTTATTGGTTCTCTCTTAACCTATGCGTTGCTTCCCAATGGACCATTTCCCCCTTTCCATCAACTAACTTTACATTCCTTAGATGCACCTTGGGAATTACACAACAGCTGCTATGGTGTTTTCCTGCGGCTGCTACTACAGCAAACGGTAGAGATACCGGGGGCATTTCAAACTCCACAGTGTTAACTGCAGCTGCTAAGCAGAAGGAAAAAAGTCGTCTTCTAAGCTACACAGTGCATGACACGTGCATTTGATGTTTCTTCATATGTTTCCAAAGCAGCATGTGCAGCATATCACACTCAAACTGTCACCATCTGAAACACAGAACAGCACATAGGCAAAATGTTCCAGTAAGAGTCTAGTGCATGCTTGCATCCCACCTGGGGCCCCTGGAAATAACTAAACTTCCAAACACAGTGTAGCTTTGCTTTAACAGAATAGGAAGCTTCTGTTTTGAAATGAATTTAATTTTAGCTGTATTAATTTATTCTTATATGGCACTTTCCGAATATTTTATCTTTCCTGTGGACTACTCCTAATATTCTCTGAATTGATCTCCATTTCTCTATTTCTTTCTTATCTCCTACCTATTCTATCAGATTTCTTCCTAAAAATGCACATTTTTCCATACCACTCTTCTACTTCAAAAACCACCAATGGTTTTCTCGATGCCAAAAATAAAGTTCAAATGCCTTAGCTTGACATTTAAAGTTCTCTACCATCTGGTTTCAACTTGCCTATGGTTTTTGCCTGGTTCCCTGTACATCTATATATAATTCGGCTTCAAAGTGGTCTAATCACTGTTAGCTCATCACCCTATTTCCACAACCCCCAGTAAAAATCTCATGAGTTATTTGAATACAAATTTCTTTCTCCTTGCTTGAAATGACCTCCTCTTTCCTCTCTATCTGCCTTAATTCTTTCCAAATTCCACTTGCTCTGAAAGAATTCTTCCACATCCGCATAGCTCTTGAGGATAGTGGAGTCCACTGGGGAGAGTGTGCTTGAGCGGAAAACAGAGAAATCTAGGAAACTAGGATGAAGGACTGGGTTTTAGTTCCAGGCCCAAGACATAGCAATAACATGACCTCGAATGAGTCCCTAAACCCTCTGGTTCTCATTTTCTTCATTCATACAATGGGCTTACTAACTGCTTTCAATAACTCAGTTTCAAAATCCTATAAAAACATGTCTGAAAAAGTATTTTGGACATAATAAAGTCCTCTTTGACTATAACGTATGATGGCAATTATCTTCTAAACTACTAGCATTTCCTGGCTACATATAATATGCCAGGCACTGTTCTTCCTAACCCATAACAACACCATGGTTGGTACTATTATTATTCATATTTTATAGATAATAAAGCAGAAAGGTTAAATGATTTGTCCAAGCTAAAACAATGGATAAGAAGAAGAACTGGGATTCAAACCAAGGTAACTGGACACGAGAGCCTGCTTTGATTACTACATTTTACTTCCTCTTATGCTACCATGTAATTAATTATTAACATGCATTAATTTTATGAACTCCTTGACACCAATTACCCCAGCTCCTCTTCCTCATATCTTCCATATGACCTTCACACTGACTGTTCCTTTTGCCTAGAATGTTCCTCACATTGTTCACTCCCTCATCTCTTTCAGATCTTTGCTCAAATCATACCTTCTTGATGAGGAATTCTCTGACCACCATATTTAAAATGATAACCCTCCAGCCTTCTCAATCTACCCCATTCACTTTACTTTCTCCATATCACTTATCATTTGGCATCTTACATGTTTTATGTATTGTATTGTATTGTATTGCTCCACTAGAATGTAAGCTCCACAAAGAGTTCTTGTCGAGAGCAGAGTCTGAAACATATTAGCTACCCAATAAATACTAATAATTAATTAATTATTTAGCATAATATGTGGTTGACCAAGTGACTTGGGAGTTTTTTTAACTAAAAACTATTAAAATTTGTATTTGTTTATGTAGAATAAGAATGTAGGCAATGCCTAAAATTAGAGCATTATCTTTAAATGAATCCTTGGATGGTGTCATTTGCATTAAGAGGTTCAATTAATGCACTTTGAGTCGAATAGGCATGTAAGGATTGCAGTTCATTTTTCTTTTTTAACTTGAGCAAGTTTCTATTGTGTTTTAATTTACAAATAAATGTTTAGTAAGAGAAAAATATCTGCATAGGATAAACTTCTATCTTCTGTAAAGATTTTGCCCATTATAACAGCAAATATATCTAGGTTAATTACAGGATAAAGTCTAAATCCCTAATCATGAGCTAAAAGTTCTAGGGTATAGTCTCCATCTACATGTCTTCTCTCACCTCTTATAATTCCCCATTTCACAGGCAGAATAACCCAGTAGCTTCTTTCCCAGCTCTGGAGGCAAGCTACTTGGGAATGAATCCCAGGTCCACCACCAACCTTGGACACCTAATTTCTTTAAGCCTCAAGTTCCTCCTCAGTGAAATAAGGATAGTAAATATTAACTAATTCCTAGAGTTGTGATAGAGAAAAATGAAATGATCCACACAAAACACTTAGCAAACTATCCAGCAAAAGTAAGGTTCATATTATTGCTATTCATATTAATTAACTTTAGTTTACAATCCAACTACTTGCAGTTACCCACGCTCCCCCAAAGAGACTCTCCCATGCATTTATGCTTTGAACATCAGATTCTTATGTGTAAAATACTTTTACTTAACTTATCCAACTGGCAAATTTCTTCTTACCTTTCAGGTCTCAACTCAGGGCTGCTTTCTATAAGTCTTCCATGACTTTGCAATTCAGGCTAAAGAACTACCCCTCTGAAGTCTCAACTTCATATTGTACACATTTTGACTTTGAAAACATTATACTCCATGGTTTGCTCGAAAGTCTGTCTTCCTACTGGATTATAAATTCCTTGAAAGCAGAAAACATGAATTTCGCTTTTGTATCACCAGTGCCTAACACATAGTTATCACTCAATAAAAGTGTATTAACTGCATGAATTAATGGTTTAAGTTTTTGTTTGTTTTCAAGTGAGATTCAACCCTGGAAATACATCTACTTTTACCCTATTTATTTGAAGATTAAACGATTATTTAGGTTTTTAGTAGACACTTTTTTTAGTATCCTTTGTTAAGAGGAAACATCCCCCCCATCCTAATTTTTTCTGTGTGTGCCTGTGGTTTTTGTTTGTTTGTTTGTTTTATGTGAAACAAGTCCTACTTATGCAAATTCCTTGCCTCTCCACTTTATCTTTTATTCCTCCTCATATGTGAGTTCTTAATCAGATGGAAACATTTGGAATGAAAACTGGTTCTGCTAAACCAAGTCCTGTTCCTTCTCTTTCAAGAGCAGACCTACCCACAAAGAGTACGGGTTCTCAATTGCTGTGATCAAATAGTCAACTTAGCCATGAAGATCCTGTTTTCATGGTGGAAGTTTTTGACTGCTCGAAATTCTACCGAGCTTTGAGTTTTAATATGAGGAAGCTGGTCTATATCCCGTTAGAAGCCACAATGGTCAATAAAAGTAATATTAATAATAAAGCAGATATTTTTGTTTTCCACTTTCCTTCCGCTTTTGTCTTATTTTTTTTTCAATTGGTTTAGAATTGAGGTTGGAACAATTAGTCTTATTAACAGATGCTTGAAACCCCATACATTTTTCGAATTTAATTATGTTTGCACTATGACATAAATAAAAATATATTTCCCATCATAATTACCATGCCTGTAACACTGGATCGTGTATCTCAAAGAATCTTGGGTGTATATAAGAGTCTGCACATGGAAGATGTCCACTCTGATTATGAAAAATAAATAAATAAATAAACCTTTTCAATCTGTTGTGATACCAAGGGGAAATATGATCTCCCCCACCAATGAACATCACTGTGGTGGTACTCAAATAATTTGTAGGAGAGAGGAAGTATAAGACTTAGTCACTTAAGTGGCACCTTACTGGAATCTTCAGATTCTTCAGGCAATCTCTTGCTCATAAATTTCATTTCCACAGATTCTAGCATGCTATTTATCTAGTGTGACTTTCATATTTATGCATGTTTCATGGCTCCACTTACTCTACTTTCCATTGAAAATAAGTCTCTAATGAATAAAATGTTGTTTCCACTCTATTAAGTAAAACATTAACACAGTGAAAAGCAACTTTAAGTTGAAGTATCATATCAGATTGTGTCTATTCACTAATCAAACATGATTATAAGTGACAGAAGTGGTTTGTATTTTCATTTTATAACATTATAATAGTATAAAAAATAAGAGGTTAAACAAATTACAGTCATATTAAGATCTATTTTCAAGGAGAGTGGGGAAAATAGTTCCTCATTGCTATCTAATTGCAGTTCTAAGATCTCACTAAGGAAATATCCCAGGGTATCAACTTTTATTTGGCAGTTTACATTTTCCTAGCTGGTTTCTGTATTTCTGTTACTTTTCAGTTTATTTTATCTGGAAAAGCACGAGCCAGCCATAAATGGCACATTATTACTCATTTCTTTAGTCTTTTACATTCAACTAAAATATTTTTCACTCGTGAGGGTTGTTAGTTCAACATTTTTACAGATATCCATTAATATCTCATATATAAATTATTTTTTTCTTAAATCTAAAGCAGGTAATGCAACTGGTGAAATATTTGTAAATGTAAAGCATATAGAATTACTCAAAATATATTGGGTGATATTTCTTCAAGGTATTGTCTTACATTTTGTGAAATTCCATGAACCAAGAACCAAATATTTAGATTCCATCCAAATTTTCTCAACACCCTCAGAAACTTTATTAACTCATCCAGTTAAGTAAGATATTGTAGAGACACCTTTACAGTAATCAGTATGCTACTCTAGTATATATTAATGATTTATATCCTTCATGCTGTGTGTGTACCAGACGATGTCTTTGTACTAAATAAAATGCCTCAAACATCTCTCTTGCTCACACTCTTTCTCTCTATATGTTTCTACATACAAAATGTATACATCATCTATTGTGTTTTATTTTTTTTTGGTTGTGTCATATTTTTATAAACTTCAATAAAAAGGTTATTGCACTCATCTTTGTATTTATTATAGTACATTCTCAATCTAATGTTACTAAAAGTACAGCAATCATATGGGCATCTAAATTTTTAAAATTGAGATATAGTCGATTTATATTAGTTTCAGATATACAACATAGTGATTCAATATTTTTATAGATTATACTTCATTTTAAGTTATTATAAAATTTTGGCTATATTCCCTGTGTTGTACAATATATCCTTGTAGCTTATTTATTTTATACATAGTATTTGGTGTCTCTTAATCCCCTACATCTATCTTGCCTCTCCCCCTTTACTTCTCCTCACTGGTAACCACAAGTTTATTCCTTATATCTGTGAGTCTGTTTCTGTTTTGTTATATTCATTTGTTTGTTTTATTTTTCAGATTCCACATATAAAGGATAACATACTGTATTTGTCTTTCTCTGTCTGACATATTTCACTAAGCATAATACCCTCTAGGTCCATCTATGTTTTTGCAAATGGCAGAATTTCATTCTTTCTTATAGCTGAGTAATAGTCATCTATATATATATCTATATCTATATCTACATATATATATATGTGTGTGTGTGTGTGTGTGTGTGTGTGTGTAATAAAACCGTCTTTATTTTTTAAACTTTTTTATCCATTCATTTGTTGATGGACACTCAGGTAGCTTCCATATCTTGGCTATTGTAACTAATGCTGCTATGACTATTCGTGTGCATGTATCTTTTTGAATTAGTGTTTTCATTTTCTTGGGTTGTATACCCAGCAGTGAAGTTGCTGGATCATATGGTAATTATATTTTTAGTTTCTTGAGGAACCTCCCTACTGTTATCCATAGTGGCTGCACCAGTTTACTTTCCCACCAACAGTGTACTAGGATTCTTTTCTCCACATCCTCACCAACATTTGTTATTTGTAGACTTTTGGATGATAGCCATCTGACAGGTGTGAGGTGATGTCTCACTGTGGTTTTGATTTGCATTTCTCTGCTGAGCCACTGATGTCTACATCTCCTTTGGAAAAATGTCTATTCAGCTATTCTGCTCATGTTTTAATCAAGTTGTTTGCTTTTTGATATTGTGTTGTATGAGCTGTTTATATATTTTGGATATTAACCCCTTATCCATCATATCATTTGCAAATATTTTCTTCCATTCAGTAGGTTAATTTGTCTTTTGTTTTGTTGATGGTTTCCTTTGCTCTGCAAAAGCTTTTAAGTTTTATGAGGTCCCATCTGTTTATTTTTGCTTTTGTTTCCTTTGCCTTAGGAGATAGATCATATATATAGCTACAATTTATGTCAAAGAGTGTCCTGCCTATGTTTTCTTTTAGGAGTTTTATGGTTTCTGGTCTTAAATTTAGGTCTTTAGTCCATTTTGAGTTTATTTTTGTAAATGTAAGAAAATGTATTAATTTCATTCTTTTACATGTAGCTGTCCAGTTTTCCCACTTATTGAAGAGACTGTCATTTTTCCCACTTATTGAAGAGACTGCCTTTTTTTCCATTGTATATTCTTTCCTCTTTTGTCATAGATTAATTGACCATAGGTGTGAGGATTTATTTCTGAGCTCTCTACTCTGTTCCATTCATCTATGTGTCTATTTTTGTGCCAATACCACTATGTTTTGCTTACAGTAGCTTGGTGGTATAGTCTTAAGTCAGGGAGCATGATATCTCCAGCTTTGTTCTTTTTTCTCAGCATTGCTTTGGCTATTCAGGGTCTTTCATGGTTGTATATAACTTTTAGGACTATTCATTCTAGCTCTGTGAAATATGTCATGGGTACTTTGAGAAGGATTACATTAAATCCATAGATTTCCTTGGGTAGCATGAACATTTTAACAATACTAATTATAATTTTTTAAGGTGTAAAAGGTGTTATATTGGGAAAAGTATGACAAAAATGATATAGACCAATAAACACCTTTAAAAATGACACTAAATGTTTAACCTACCTATCACATTTCTTGCCTTAGGAGAATTGGTAAAAAAAAAAAACTCAGAACTTTGAAATATCTCAATTTATAACTGGAGAAAAAGAAAATGTCATAGACAGAAATAAAAACATCCTCTTTCAATGAACAATCTCAACAAATATTTATTCAAGGCCTTATGATGTGTCTGGTACAGTATTTTAGGATACTAATGCCAGATAATTCCTGAATGTTTTTTTTTCTGTTTTGCAGAATTGTTTGCACTGGGTTATACTGTTTGAAATTCCATCATTTAGAAATTCACCTAAGTTAACCAGAGTCTTCTATATTAATCAAGAATCTTTTGACTACAAGTGAATGAAACCCTCCTCAATTCCAACCCTGGATATAGCCTAGGTTATAGATTCCCTGTCAGGACAATTCTTCTGTGTTCTGAAAGTCTTTTTCCTAGAGGCTCAATCCTCTGGGATTTCCAATCATTTTATAAGCATTTAATTCACTATTTAAATTTTTTTCTGCTTAAAATATCTTGTGGTTTCCACTTCCTGCAATGAACCTTAATCGATATATTGGCTTATGCTACACTGAGCTGTAAAGAGAACTTGGATGATGTAACCAAAACACCCAGGCATAAGTATGACCTTAGACAGGATAGATCCAGGAGCACATCGATGTCAACATAACACAGTGCAGCTCTCTGCTTTGCCATTTTATATCTTGGCTGAATTCTCAAGTGTGGTGGAAGATGGCTGTTACAACCCAGCTTCTCATCTTCCCAGATTTGAGTCCAGTGGTTAAAGACCATCTGCCACTTTAGTAACCACAGTAAAAGTTTCAGTGGGTGCTATTGGCTTTGGTTTGTTCACATGCTCATCTCTGATCTAATCATTAGGACAAAAGGAATTTTTTTTAAAAGTCACAGTTACCATATTTGTGCATTATTCACTACCCTTGGGACCAAAACAATAGGAATGAGCTCCACTCAAAAGGAATAGTCAATGAAAATTGGGATTTCCCCAAGGAAATTTGGATGCCATGACCACAAGGGAGAAAAACACGTACTTCAAAGCCAAACAAGAAATGTCCACTGTAGTTTTCCTTTAAAATGCAAGCACTCCTGTAAAGACTACCATTTTTTAAATCATTTATATATTAGTGAAATTTTACTTTCTTTTCAATTTTAATAGAGCATTGTTAAATGGAAATAATTTTAAAATATTCATTAAATTCCTATGAGTCTGTAGACTATATTCTCTGGGACTCCATAGAAACTTCCTGTAAGAATCTTAAAAGCCGGGCTTCCCTGGTGGTGCAGTGGTTGGGAGTCCTCCTGCCAAAGCAGGGGACACGGGTTCGGGCCCTGGTCTGGGAAGATCCCACATGCCGTGGAGCGACTAGGCCCGTGCGCCAAAACTACTGAGCCTGCGCTCTGGAGCCTGTGAGCCACAACTACTGAGCCCACGTGCAACAACTACTGAAGCCCGGACGCCTAGAGCCCGTGCTCTGCAACAAAAGAGGCCACCGCAATGAGTAGCCCCCGCTCGCCACAACCAGAGAAAAGCCTGCGCACAGCAACAAAGACCAAACACAGCAAAAAATAAAATTAAAAAAAAAAAAAAGAATCTTAAAAGCCAATAGTAAGTTAAATTGCATAGTTTATTACAAGTAGGAAGACAAAACCACCATGACATAAGTAGAGATATTGACACTCAGAGGAAGGAAGAACTACCTCAGTTGGGGAAATTGAGGAAAGCTTCATGGAAACAGTGATGTCTTAAAGAAAACTCACATGTTCAATTGTATTGGGTTCATGGAGATGGAAAGTGGTCAACAGAGGTATATTACAAATGGGATGAGAAGAAGAATCTACTGAGAATTTGAGAATTTGTAAGGAAGAGTTTTCTGAGAACTGTAATAATTTCTTTATAATTCCCACATTTATACAGTACATAGAGTGATAGCATAGGAATAGAAAAAAAAACAGGGTCTTCAGAATATTGGAGAGGATGATTCAACAAGATTTGGTGATTTGATGTTGTCTATTTGGTTTTGTAATTTATTTATACCTAATTTCATTGCAGAAAGGATTGGAGATTGCTGACTTGGCAACCGATTGTATATGTGGGACAAGCGAGAAGGAAGAAACAATGATGACATTCAATAAATATTTGTTGAGAAATAAATTAATTTACTGAGTTTTGGTGAATGGAAGGTAGAAATGCCACAACAGGAATTAGACAAGTCAGGAAGGAGTTGATTTGTAGAGATAATAGAAATTGACAAAAGCATATTAGAGCAGACACTTCTTGTGTTTGTAACTATGTGCACTTATTATACAAAAAATAACACAAGTTACTCGCTTGTGGCAGTCTTCACAAGCTGTGAAAAATGCCCTCGTTGAACTTCAGTTGTGGACAGAAAGCCCAGGATCCTAAGGCAGAGCTTTTCTCTCCCTAAGTGGACAGACAGCAGGCAGAACTGATTTTGCTCATGGTGTAGTAGGACTCCCAAGTAATCCACCTTTTGCAGCTATAATTGGAAAATTGCTTTGAGCTACTTGGAATCAGGAGGCTTATACTGCATTCTGTAAGAAGTACCTCATTGTCCCTTCTTTTTCTTCTCTCAAAACATGTGTGAATGACCACTTTTTATGACTACAGACATCCTGATGACATCATTGCTGACTGTCCCAGGGAGAAGCATTGGACTCCATTTGAGAAGCAACGGTTTCAATATAGTCAAAGCAATTGGTCATTATGTTCTTTAAATGCAAATAAAATATTTTTAATATGCTTATAGCATACATAGAAGGTAGATATCATCTTGAATTTGTAGATTAAAAACAAAGACAGGAAAGAAGTTTAGGAGATTTGCTCACATTAGTGGGACCACTGTAATTTGAGGCATAAATCAGACCTGGGTGCTGACTAAAATCAATGTTTCCTGCTTTGCCCACCACACTTTATGCCCACGCTTTGCACATAAGCAGTGCTGCAGAAAAGATATACCTTTCCTGCCCTCCTATAAACAAAACACTTACCAAACTGGTAATTCAGTTTGGCTAGGTTAGAGCAGGCATTACATATCTAAACTCAAGTTTATAGGATCCAGACATCCCTGACTGTATAGTTAGATAGGTGGCTTAAATCTCAGTTTTCTCACCTGTAAAACAGAGACAACAATAATACCTTCTTCATAAGACAACTATTACTTTCAGAGAACACGCTGGGTTAAGTGTTTAGCATTACGTCTTGACCTATCATGTCCTCTGAAACCATTACTTATTATTCCCAAATTCCTTTTACTGATAAAAGACATTTCTTTTTCTGTAAAAGATAAGGCTTTAGTTTTTCATGCACTGTTTGCTTGGAAATACTTAGCATGTTTGTAGTGCTCAGTATTATTCGTTTTAGAAAGAGTAGGAAGAAGAGAATTTAGCCCTCTGCAACCATTTCAAGAGTAGTCTCTTTAATAAAAACAACAACACTCTGTGGTTTAAATCTTTCATTATTCACATGAGCCTGGTGAATTGAGAAGGATACTTCATCCCCCTTAGATCTGAAAACCAAAATGTGCTCAGCTGCAGGTCAATTATGATATTCAAGTATTTTCAAGATTGCTGAATGGGAAACACTGAACTAACTATACTTGTGTGATTAGCTTCATTGGTTTCTATAGAAATGCAGTACTTAACTTCAATCAGTATTGTAATTCAGTAGTTCAAGGAAGTTTACACTTCCTTTGAAATATATAGTACAAAGCCAGCCGTATAAGGGTCCCATTGATGATTTACCAAAACTAGACGTCTAGGGATCATCTGTAAGTTGTCCCCTAATTTGAACAGATTAGACCATCTCTTAACTCAGACGTGTGTTTTCAGTCTTACCTTACTTACAGAATATACTGTGCAATTACTTGCACACAACTATTGATTACTTTAAAAATAAATAGGGATCCATTACATGGGAGTCTCCACTGTTTCTTTGGTTCAGAAATGTTTTACTCTCTTCTGGTTGAAATAGTGATGTCTCGGGCCAGGAAGATGAGAGCTATTCACTAAAAAAGCATGGAGGCTTTTAACACAATGAAAATGCTTAAGTAGAAAACTGGTGGTTAAGGAATCCTCAACAATAATAGACATGGAACTTGGTGAACCTTAACTTAATCTATTTTCCATCTATCCATTTAATTATTCTCTGGCACCTATTATCAAAATTATGTAGGCCAGCTGACAGAGATTTAGAATTTGAACACAATAAATGAAGGAAAGAAGTTTTTCCCTGTTTCTTTTTGACTGGAGCTGTATTTGGGGGTATATTAGGGTTAATGACACAATGTCTATAATGTACCTTGAGCCTGGAAGGGAATCAGTTCAAAACTTTAAAGTCTACATATTTATGCTTAACTTACCTTCACCTCAGGGTGAGTCTTTCCTTGCCAACTCAGGAGGTATTTTGTAAATCGGCTGCTCTCAACAACTTAATGGTCATGATGGTCAAAGTCTGGAAGATATTTCTAATTATACAGAAGAACAATAGTCTGAGGATTGTTCTTCATCCTCCCAGTGTCAAAGCAAAGCTATTCATGGAGAAAAAAACAGAAGCAGTCTGTACACTTCCTCTTCTCATGAAGGTCGTTCTCTAAAGCAGACTCATATCCAAAATAGCCAGCTCATCTGTCCTTCCAACAAATCCCAAATTATAGAGCCAATGATCAATAGTGTGGTGAGTAATTAATAGTTCTAATATATTTTGAAATATTGTTTTCAAACATTTGCACAGATCAGAGTTGAAAATAATTTTTTTTTCCTCAGTGTTATTCTCAAAACTCTTCTGATAAAATGTGGATTTAGTTTTGTTGTGGTATCAGAAGAACTAAGAATTTTAAAGTAAATTTCAACCATCTCCTCTATTTTCTTGCTGGGATTCTACTTCCTCCACTTTTGCTTTTGTAAGATAATATTTATTGAAAGTCTCCAAGACAGTGTTCAAACAGCCAGTTGTTGACCCTTCTGCCTTCTGCCCTGTGAACTGAACTCAATCTGCAGCCAATTGTACCATCCATGTAAGAATGAAGGCCAAAGGATAGTCAAATGTAGCAGATTCTAGGGTTGGTGAATTCTGGGGTTTATTTTCACCTTGGTCATTGTTATAGAAGTAGTAAAGAATAGTCATCAAATTTAATCTTTCAACATTCTTTATGTAGAAATCAGGAAAGCTTCCACAGGCTTCTGTAAGGTTCCATCAAGTTGAATAAACACAATATTATATAAGTAGTCATTTCATAGGGGACTAGCCACTTGGAGATTTAGGACAACATTGTTCTGATGTTCCATTTGAGAATAATAAAATCGTCCTTGCTTGAATAGTGTAGATTATGTTCATAGGAATATGAGTAAGTTATCTAATTCATTCAGTCACTCATGCATTCAATCAACACATATATTTGCATTCAACAAATACATTACATATTGATCTATTCTGATAACAGAAGAGTCTTTCATTCCAAAAGGAGACTGAATTTTCATGACAAGCTTATATTTTTTTCTTTTGTCTGCTACTTTAGATTTTAGATAATCAGAGTTAACCTATAAAAAATATTGCAATTTTTTAAAATTTTATAATTTTCATGGGCTTAGAAGTCCTAAATTTTATTTCTATCAAAGAACTGCTTTTAATTTAACTTGACTGTCTTTTTTTTTTCTTTTTGCTTGTCACTGTAATGACACATCGGAGGGTTATTGTAGGTAAACACCACAAAAAACAAACTATTTCACTTTTGAGCTCATCAGTGTTTTTTCAGATCTTTAAATTACTGATAGTATTTTGTCATGTATTCATTGCAATAGCACATTAAATATTCATACACACAAAGTAGATACTTTGGTTTCAGATCTCCTCCCATTTGCTTGAGCTGTCAAATACAAATCTATGTACTAGTACATGTTTTTGAATGGTAGTAGCAAAACTTCTTCAAACTCTCTAGCATCAAGCCATGGCCAGAGGACAAATGTCACAGCATGACCATAAATACAATGTAAATAATGCTCATAAGAATATCTGTTTTGATATAAGAAGATTATGTTTCACAATCTGTTGACTCTGGCAATTCTCTCCTGCAATAAAAGACAATCCTCAAGATCTACCTCAAAGTATCCCTCAGTTATTTCTGGAAGGTGTGAGAAATACTCATAGATATTGTAAAATTTTTCATCTTGGTTTCAACTCACCTCAGGTGCCAACTGTAAAACTGCTTTCTGATCATTCTCTGCTCTTTTTGGTTTGTAACTGGTACAATCAATTTATCACAGATGAAAATCCTTCCATTGTATAAATTCAAGAAGGTCAAAATATTGGCTTTAGGCCCAAAATAAAGAAAGAAACCTAATTCTTGAATAAAAAAATTAAGTAGGCACTGCAGAATGTTAGAAGAAAAATTGCTCATGGACCTCTGCTTTGCAACTTGTCTTTTGAAGGATTTGAAAGAAAAATGTAAATGGAGAATTAGCTATGCCAACAGGCCTAAGTGGCGATGACTATAAATGTTGATTGTTTTCTTGCAAAGGAAATGGAACTTGATGTTTAGAAAGCTTTGCCTTTCTATGGAAAAATCAATAAAAATCACTGTATTGTGTACTGCTTTGGTGAAAGGGGCTAAAATCTAGGTGAAATTAAAAGTGAATCAATTTTCTTTTACAAAATTGTGGATGACACTAAAAAGCAAAGTTCATCCTGTTCTTTAGTCAAGAGGTCTGGGGGAACTCTGGAGTATAAGGTTGTTCAAAAACATCTGCAATTGCCAGCAGCTAACTTATGGGAATAAAACCTTTTTTTGTACAAGTGATTAGATTTCTCTGGGCTTCAAAGAGACTTGCGGCATCTTAATTACTTGGAACATAACTACTCCAGTTAAAAACAAAAATTCAAGGTGAAAACACAGTAGAATTAAGCAGTATTATTTCAACCTTGAAATTGAAGTTTTATCTTATCACTGTATTACTCTGTAATGGAAAACTGAACTTGTGTTAATCAGTATTCCTGATTACAAATGGGGAAATTGTGGGGATTTTTCAGAGACTTACTTTTATTTTAAATGAAATGTCATGACCATGATTTAGATACAAATATTTTGCCGGGGATAAAAGGTTTTTAAAATTCCGATAAACACAAGCTAACTTCTGAGATTTATAACTTATTGAACTTTTTAATGCATAAAAACATTTAGGTTAATTCATTTCAATAAATGGTTGGATTGTTCTGCTGTCAGTACTTCAGATGTGCCTGCCTGGGCTTTCTTTTCTATGAAGTGCATTTAGTGATTAGCTGAGTACATTTAAATACAGTTTGTCTTGAATAAGAAAAATCTGAAGATAAAGTAGCTGTAAACAAGTAACTAAATAAATAAAGCTATAACAATGCAAAGGAGAGACAAAAAGCTGAGAATTGAATAGATAGGAGAGTTGCAAGCTTTGAATATTGATTCAGGACTCAAGTTCACAGTAAGTGTATCTGCCTATCTTACTTGTTTGCTTCATAGTTTTAACCAGGCTGAAAACAAAACAAAATTTTTAAATGAATATCATTATCATTTTAGTGTATTTTAGTGCATTTAGCCGCCATGTCATTCTAGCAACCCTTGTTGAGTGATGATGACAACCCAGGCTCAGGGCAAAAGACAAAGGAGAGTTTCTAGACCATTTCAATACATACAAGACAAAATGGGTTCCATATCTCTAAATTCCAAACCAGTTTTACAGCTTGTAAGGCTCTAGTTCAGACCTGAGTTTTTTTCATATTACTCTGTGGCAGAAAACATTCACAGTTTGGTACAGTTCCAAGGCAGCTTAGGTGGCTCAGGTTTTACAGAGTCCATTTCAAGGTGCTTCATGCTTCTGATTTAACCTAAAGAATAAAACAGAAAGTGGAATTTGGCTCAAAGTAAGACCTATAGTTGTGTTTTCCAAAATTCTCCAGTGTAAGACCTGAGCTAGAGTTGACACAGACTGGAACCCATTTCTTCTGTGCAAGTTCTGAGATCCCCATTTCCTGAGAGCACCAGCAACTAAAGAACCAGAGTAGCTCCTGAGATTTTGTGCTAATGGCCATAAGAAGGCCCGGGATACATAGCTGCACCTGTGAGACTTCTCCTCTTATAAACCTCTGTTGTTTTTCATATCCTCTGGCTAAGTACTCAGCATTTATAAATCTCATTAAATTTCATTGATTTCAGTTGAATTAGAGAAAAATTTATACAAACTGAAGAGACATTAGAGCATGAGAAGTACAAGAGTAATGCACCAAGGACCAAAGTTCCTGAGGATGAAAAATAGAATTATTGTAAATCTTTGAATGCCGAAGACAAAGGAAAATAGGTTTAAAACAAATTGTGATCTGCTTTAGCATTTTTAAAATGATTTTTATCCAGTATGTTAATTATTTCTGAAATAAAAATAAGTAAAAATAATTCTTACATATTGGAATAGTGCTGAAAAAGCATTCAGATGTTCCATCCTCCCTTTGTTTATAGACAAAATGTATAAAGCTCTAAAGTGCTGACAAAAGGATTTTAGGGGGCTCAGTGCTCTGAATGAGATTCTACTCAAAAGCAGTCTCCTTTTTGGCAGGAGCCCTACTTCCAAAGATAAAAGGTCATGTTTTTTTCTCCTGAAAATTCTTTATTCATTTCTGACTTTTTACCCTGTTGCTCATCTCCCTGGTTAGCTATTTTGGGTTAGTTATGCAGCTTAATTTTATCATGCTTAGCACAGTGAGAGATCGGGCTAATATGT